>NW_007729807.1:24116-25449 GCF_000696425.1 Galeopterus variegatus | reverse complement strand
AGCTAGTTCCTGGCAGAACTGGGTTTGGAGCCCATGTGAACGGCTCTGAAACCCATGCTTTTAATCATGACACTATTTAATTTCTTGGACAAGCCTAGAAACTAACACCATGACAGAGTAAATTCTGGCCAAATGCATAAATGAACCTATTACTATCTATATGCAAATATAACAGTAGCATATTAGATTAACATATTGATTATTCGTATTAATAGTCCAACCACTGACTGTCATGCTCTTGGTGACTTCCTCATTGGTCTCAGTTTCCACATCTGAAGCACGGGGAGAGACAATTCCCAAAGGACCAGGACCAGTGGTGACTGCAGGTTTTGCTCAGTGCTTCAAAGCTGTGAGATCAATAGTTTAATTGCTGTGAAACACACGGGCCTTGGTGATGCCGCATAAATAATTATAATAACTGTGGCTGGTGACCGAGAGGATGGTTTTCCAATATCTTATTTTAAAATGCATTTCTCTACAATTAACTCCACATGCCTCTGGCAGAATGAGTGTCCCATACAGGCACTTATGTTATTATTTTTCCCTTCAAGGCACTTGAGCTTTGGCGCCTCCTTCCTTCTGCAGGCTCTCTCTCACTGGGATCAGAGGTCACCCGTCTGATTTGAGGACAGCATCTTTAGGCCCCTCAACTGAGGGTGGGGGCGGCTTCAAGCCCCATCTCTGTGGTTTTCCCGGGACAGAGGGTGGTCAAAAGACCCTTTGTGATATGGCAGCCAAACTCCCTCCTGGCCCTGGGGCCCCCAGCTTCTGCATCTGTGCATTCCAGCTCTGTCTGGTGAGGTCATCCCTGGACAGGGACGCCCTTCTCCGCTTGAGCATTCTAAGCTGGGGAAGGCTGTTCCCCACAGTGTCTTTGGGAACAGATATTCTGACTGTAAACCATTCACATGCCTCACCCTGGGCCTCATGAATTTGTAGGCTCTCATTTGTGATAGTTCTAAGTGTTTCTTTCTCTTGAGTGGCTGCTGTTTTTTAAAAAAAGTAAGATGTACAGTGCCCATGCTGGAGAGATGTGTGGGGAGAGGGAGAGGAAGATCTGGGTGATAGCCCTGAGTGGGATTCACTGGCAGTTTTGCACTGGGTGGTAATGACCATTACCACTACAGCACATAGCAATACCTACTTTTATGTGAATTGTTGCCGAGGACAGGTTTGAGGCCAGAAAAGGGCCTTCAGTCTGGGGCTCCACTTCTGGGCTTTGTGAGCTTGGATAAGATGAAAGAGACAGAACCCCTGCCCCCAAGAAGCACACAGGCAAGAGGGAGACAGAGTGAGCACAGCCACCGTCGTGGCACAGCACCACGAGCGCCGC
>NW_007729807.1:18342-23553 GCF_000696425.1 Galeopterus variegatus | reverse complement strand
CCACTACAGCACATAGCAATACCTACTTTTATGTGAATTGTTGCCGAGGACAGGTTTGAGGTCAGAAAAGGGCCTTCAGTCTGGGGCTCCACTTCTGGGCTTTGTGAGCTTGGATAAGATGAAAGAGACAGAGCCCCTGCCCCCAAGAAGCACGCAGGCAAGAGGGAGACAGAGTGAGCACAGCCACCGTCGTGGCACAGCACCACGAGCGCCGCGAGCTCCATGTGTGTGAGGAGCCACTCAGTGGTGGAGCGCACGGTGGTGGCGGATCTGCACTGGGAGACGGTGGGGAAGCTTAGGTTCTCGGGGATGCCGGAGCTGGGTCTTAAGTAACGTCGCACGCATCCCACGCTGGCTTTCAAACCTTGTCTTCATCTCACATGCCCAGAAATATCCTAGATAGGCCAGCAGTCGTGGCTACTTTGAAATCACCTGGTACAGATCCCAAAGGAGCAAAACTTGAATCCCCACCTATTTCAGGGCTTTGCAAGTCCACGGACATTTCAAAACAAACCTTGGTCATTCGGCCAGAAGCCAGGTGGTGCCAGTCTGCCCCTCATGCTTCCCAAGAGGAGGTCCGTGTGGTCCCTAAGGATGAGGGGGTTTCGGGGGGAAGCCCCCAGCTACATGTGAGGAGTGTGTTCTCCACCTTGTGGGAAGCCTGCACCTTGGTCCTGTGCACCAAGTGCATGCAGGCTGTTCTTAGCCTCTCAGAAACCCACACGGCTGTCCTCAGATGGCAGCCTCTGCACCCTGTGAATGGGCGGATGACCCAGCAGCTTGACCAGGTTGCAGGGAGAGACCTAGAGCAGAGCTCATCAGTGAGAGCAGATGTCACGGTAACACACGCTTGTCGGACGCTCCCCAGGTGATGTATTTATCAAGGAAATCGCCAAACTGTGCCTAGGGGCCGAGCGGCAGTCCCAGGAGGCTTCTCACAGAGAGCTTGAAACAGTGTTCGACCGTGGGGGACCATACAGGGCTGGCTACTGCTGCCACCCTTGATATTAGAGAGAGGATGAGTGTCCTCTAAGGACCAGACATCAAAGAGATGTGAGCATGGGAGAGAGTCTCTGAGGACACTGGGACCTTTCTGATCTTCTTCCATTGTTAATGGAGCTTGTGTTCCTTCATTAATTTAGTAAACATCTATTAAGCATCTGTTGTTCTCAGAGATGTTGGGGGACCCTGCCGGGGGCTGTGCTTTGCTACATTATCATCACATCCTATCTCCGTCTTCAAACTAACTAACTGAGCACGACTGCATATGCACTAACTACCACTCACAGGCACGTGTGTTTACTACTAACACGTGCCAGGCACTTCATTAAGAGTGTTCCATGATCCACCTGATGAAATCTTCCCAGCAGCTCTGAGCTCGGATTTCTGAGCCGCGTATTCCAGCTGAGGATACCAAACAAATCTGAAATCTCCTGCCTAAGGCAGCGAACGTTAACAGTAGGCAGAATCAGGAGCTGAGCTGGGCTGACGACAGGGCCCTGTGCGTAAGTGCTGTGTCTAGACCTGCCCTCGAGGTGCTGACACTCGCATGGATGAAAGAAAACATGCTCGGAGCATGGGAGGAAGGAATGCTAGGCTTCCGAGCAAGCCGAGGCCCGTGACAGCATCAGGTGACTACACAGGTAGCCGCAGATGGACATGGCAGGAGGTGGTGATAGCCTTCGGAGGAATGGCCTGGGCCAGATTCATAGAGACGGAGGGACATGGATTGGTTAAAAGGAAGCAGAGAGGAAACGGAAGGAATGGGACGAGGGGAGGGAAACAGCAGGAACAGGCCCTTGAGGAGTAAGGAAATGAACTGAGTCTTGGAGGAAACTGGAGGAAACAGGAAAGCGCTGGCCTGGCAGAGGCCACAGGGAGGGTTGGCCGGGAGGCTCTGCCTACCATGCTATGGGGGTGAGTGTCTGGCACTTGTTGGGCTGATGAGGAAGGAGGTGGGGGTTACTCCTGAAGTGGGGGAGGGGCAAGAAGAGGCATTGCTTTGATAGGGAGCTGCCCCAGGGTGACAGTGACAATATGTAAAGGAGAATCTGAAGGTGGAAATGCTTGCGGTGAGGTTGAGAAAACAGCTAGCAGATCCACAGATGAGATGGGTGTTTGGACTCTGGGACTGGAGGAAAGGAGCGTGGGACCACTGGTAACACCTAGGATGTGAAGGACGCGGGGGAGGAAAAGCTGCCTGAGCCTGGGGTGAAGCCTGTACAGCTCACCTTCCTCGTTCCGTCTACACTTCGTAACTGTCTCTACCCTGTGCCCGCTCTGGGCTAGAAACTTCCTCCTTCAAGTGAGGGCCTGACCCTTCGGACCCCTGAAAATACAGTAGCAGCTCATGCAAGAAGCCATGTGCTTCCAGTCTTCTCTCTAGACATCTTTAGGCCTCCAGCTGGACAGGGGTTTTCTCCCCGTTCGGGTGCAGCTGCATGAAGCAGCTGCTACATCCCACTGCAGAGGAGGCCGGGTTTCCAGCGGGAGAGAAGTGCTGACTACCTGTCAACCCCTGGGCTCCATAACACACCTCTGTGCAGGTGGGTTCAGGCACTCACCTGTGGGTGACTGCAGCTGCTGTGTGTGGTGGAGAGGTGAGGAGACAGCCTCCCCATGTGTGGGGCAGGAGCGAGAGCGGCAGATCAGTCGTAGCCGAGGCAATAGGGGCGTGTGCAGAGGCACTCGGGGCCCTTGTTCTAAGTCTCTGTGCCTGATGCCCTGTGCAGCCACTGCCTCCCTTTAAGGACACTGGCCCTGCTTCTCAGTGCCCGGTCAGCCCTGCCCCTGCTCTCTGTGCTTCCTGGGTCCTCAGAGGCACCCCTCCTCTCAGCGAGGCCAGACCGGGATCCTCTTCCTGTCCCATGGCTTGGTCAAACCACAGGCACAGAGCCGCGTCCATCTTCCTCCACACAGTTGCCAGCTTTCTGAGTCACTTCTGAGTTAACCAGACTCAGAGTTTCTTGGACAACCCCTGCAGTTTCTGAGCCGCCGTGGGAAGGGCTCTGGGTCATGTTGGTGGAATGCCTGTCTGCACGCTCCATCCATGGGCACAGACACTTCCATGCCTGTCCCCCTGTCTGTCACTGCCTCCACCCTAGTCGGCTTCAGACAGCCCCGAGCTGAGCTGTGAGTCCTCTTCTTTCCAGCCCTTAGGTGACCTTGTCTGACGTTGGGAGACCAATCTTCTAACCTCTCTTTCTGTAGCATGTAGGTTTGCTGCTCCCAGTGAGCGTGGATAGAAATCATGGAGATCCATTTGTTTGAATAGCAATTATTGCATAGTAATAATTGCTAACATTTATTGAAACTTACCTATTACCCCCTCACTGTGCTAAGTATTTTACAGGCTTGGGACATGATCATACTCACACAATAACAATGCAGCACCATTGTTATTATTATTTGTTTTTCGTATGAGGAAAGTGACACTCTGAGAGGTTGGGTAGATTGTCTCAGCCACATAATTGCTAAGTGTCAGAGCTGGGACTCCCTCTGCCCATGGGCTTAACCACACACTCGCTACCTGGGGCCCCACCTCAGGACTCTGTTCTCTTGTAACATGGGTGAGCATGGTCCCTCTGTCCAGCATAAGAAGGAATGGAAGTGTGTAATGTCTGTGGCATGGTACCCATGGTGCACGGCAGGTGTGAATAAACTATCTGCTCACATGTACTTGTTCTCTAGAAATGGGAGCAGTCTGTCCAGGCACCTTTCTCACCAGAGACACAAGGGAAATGACCAGCCAAGGTTTTGGGGTACAGGCTACTCAAGTGATGGGTCTGGGGTCACAAGGTGGCTGACCCAGCAGAGTTCCAAACCTGTAACTTCAGCACACAGTGCTCTCCGATGAGTTTCTTGGAAAGGTGACATAAGAGAGGCTGTTTTAAAACATTCAGCATTTGGAATATGCTGGTCTGAACCTTTTCTGGCACTTTCTCCATATCAACCATATTGACTTCCCTTGCTATTTCTTCAGCATCTCTTTCTTCTGGAGTTGTAGCTTGCTCTTTGTGTTGCCACCCAAGCAGATGGGGAGGTTTGGAGGTCTTTGTCCCCGATTTCTGTTATCTGGACAGTGCAGGGCAAGAAGTCTAATGGCAGCCTAGAAATCGTCAGCCAGCTTTGTGGATGTGTGTAATGGGAGACCCAAAGGGACCGACTGTCCCGGCAGCGTTTGGTAACACGGCGCGGAGTTCGTGCGCACACAGCGCCTGTCTAATTAATTACTGTTTACACTCTTGCAGCTCCCTTTGCATCCTCTTTCTCCTGGCTGGAATCAGGAAATCTAAACAAAGTGCCTCCGTGGTGCTATTCTGGGGCAGCTTAAGCTGTGTGAACACAGAAGTGGGGTCTGTGCCTGCCCTCCGAGCCCTGGGACTCAAGGCAGGAAGGCGGTGGCATGTAGTAGAATCCGCTCTGCTAGAGAAATGGGCAGCAGGCTGGTTGGGCCTGGGCTGGGCAGTGCCAACTCCACTCCCGCTGCTGGCTCTCCCAGTTAGAACTTCCTAAACGTTCAGTTCCCTAGGGAAGATTTGCATTGGGAGGACAAATTAAGACGTTGATGAGTACTTTGGGTGTTTTCATTTATTTTCATTCATTCATTCATTCAGCAGATATTTACTGAGAACCTACTCTGTGGCACGGTTCAAGAGTTTGGAGTATAGCACTTGATAAAAGATTCTGCTCTTGTGGAGTTCACATTCTAGCAAGGGAGACAAGCAATAACTATAGTACACGAACACGTGCTACAGCATATAGGTGATAAGTGCTACAGGAAAAGGCAAAGTAGAACAGAGGAAGGAGATTGGAAGGGCCAGGGAGGAGGGAAGGGGTATGATGTTAAACATGAAAGCCCTGGGGAAAGTGCAAGGTGCACTCCGAGCGAAGTCCCATTCTCGGGTGTCCTTGGTTTGGGGTTGTAGGAATGTTGGCGGTGAGTGAATGCAGCGGGTGGGAGGGAACTCCCCTCAGCAGGGGGATAGACTTGCAGCCCCTCAGAGTCACCCAGTCCACCACCCTACAAAGTAGGCAGCTCTTCACAGGGACACACAGAGAGTGAGGGAGCCCCTCTCCTAAGATGCTGACCCCACAACCAGCCAGGTGCCAGGATACTCGACCTCATCGCCTTGCCGCCAGCCTGCCACCCCTTCCCAGTTCCTGCTTGTCCCAGCAGGACTTGACCACCTGCCCTCCTTCACTTTGTCA
>NW_007729807.1:7243-17859 GCF_000696425.1 Galeopterus variegatus | reverse complement strand
CCCTTCCCAGTTCCTGCTTGTCCCAGCAGGACTTGACCACCTGCCCTCCTTCACTTTGTCATAGAATTGCAAAGGGAAAGTTGTAGAGGCTGAGTGTGAGCAGAGAGAGATCATGTGTGTGCTTGTGTGTGTGCATGTGGTCTATGTGCATGTGCATATGTGTGTGCGTGTGTCGCTGTGTGTCTAGGGGTGTGTGCATGTATGTGAGCATGTGTGTGTGTCTGTGAGTGTGGTATGTGTCTACTGGTTCCAACTGTGGCAACTCAGGACCAAAGTTAGCTTCTCAGATCATTCATCCGTTCACTCAACAAACACACACCCTCTGAGCCTGATCCTGGCTCTCTGGGGCATGCTAGCTCTTCCTTCCACCTGCTTCATCAGCCCATGTGGCAAGAATCCAAGTGACAGTGGCAGGGCTACATCCATTACAGCCTTTGGGGGCCAGCTGACTACGCTGCATACCTGGGATGCAAATAGCTCATTATTTGTCCCCTCCTGAGAGATATGGTGGCCCTGTAGTGTGCCCGAGATGCTGATCCCGGTCACTTATTCCCCACCCAGGGTCCTCCCCACTACTTCTGCCTCAGTGGGAGCCAGATCAGTCCAGGATAGCTACGAGGGCATGGATCCTGCACCTCCCCCCTCGGGCACCTCTCCCAGCCCTGCCTGCCTGGCAAGGTCTCCATTCTGCAAACTGGCTGGTTTGCATTCTATTGTGCAGGAGTTCTTCAAATTCTGGGCACTCGGGGGCCTGACTCAGGCTCTGTCACCACTCGAATGTGGGGTGTGCCTCCCCACAAGCCCCACCACCCCTAGCCCCATGAGTGAGGCCTGGCCATCCTCCCATCCCACCACCAGCTAGGTGGACATGTGCCTCTGTGCTGGAACTTTGAGAGGCTAGGTGGGAGATTCAGAGTGGCCCTGGGACATTTGCCTCCGGCTCTGATCTGCTCTCCCTCCATCTCCAGTTCCAGTTCCACATCCCTGCCTCCAGGATGAGACCCCGCCCTCGCCTTCTTAAACCTGGATCCAGCCCAGAAATCTCACAGGTGTAGACATGGACCGGGAAGTCCGAGGAGAATGTGAAGGGAGAGAGGAAGCGGGGCTGCAGGGGCAGCCTGCTTCTTTAGAGATGAATAGCACTGTTTGCTCATTAGGGAGATTAGCCCAAGCAAGACGGCAGCCAGAACGTTCTAGTGCAAGCATCTGCCTGCTACGGGGAGACGATATTTATTGTTCAATCCTTCAATGGATGTAAATAAACAACCCGGCCCAGATAATGTTCCAATAAACAAACAGGCAGCTGCCAGGAGCTCCCCGGATGGCTGACCTTTGTGGAGGCCACCCTGCTGATGTTTTAATAGCAGTCTGCCTGGCAGCACACAGCCTCGCTGTGCCAGGGATGGAAATAGGTGGCAGTGCCCACTGGTGGATGGGCAGAGGGCCGGGGGGCTGCAGGGAAGGGACTGGCTGCCTAGGAAGGTCCCAGGTAGAGACTGACTGCTGAGGAGGGCGGGAGGATGGGGATACCTGGACACCCAGAGTAGCGTGTGCATGTGTCCCTGGTAGGGAATGGTGCAGTGCGCATTAATTGCCTAGGAAGGTCCCAGGTAGAGACTGACTGCTGAGGAGGGCGGGAGGATGGGGATGCCTGGACACCCAGAGTAGCGTGTGCATGTGTCCCTGGTAGGGAATGGTGCAGTGCGCATTAAATGCTACAATGGAGGTTCCTGCATGGGACAGGCAGGAACAATGCTCAGTCACTAAATCCTCGTGTGGCCTCTCCAGTTGTTAATATTGAAGTACATCCATGGGATTAGTATTTATCTACTGCCGCCTTGTCCTTTAGACTATCTAGGTGTCCCCCCACCCACCTTCTCCCCCAGCAGTATTACCTGGTGCAGGTGGAAGCCTCCAAGAACCCATTCCCATAGCAGGTATTCTTGCTGTTTGGTCCTTTGCCATGCCCAGTTGTTAAATATTTGGACTATCACCCAGGGTACTGGGGTCCTGCTGCACAGGGGGTATGCCCAGAGTGTGGAAACAGAAAACATGGGTACATCACACGAGCATGCTGCATGCCAGCCTGGATCAGAACCAGGCCCGTGCAATGGGGCATTCTGACTTGGCTGGGCTGATGGGGACCCTACAGCTGGTTGGAGCTTACAGATGTGACATGCTCACCAAAAAAGTGAGGTCGGTGAGGCACACTGCGTTATGCTATAGATTGAAGGTTCCTGGGAGACCCTGGGGTCTTATGGTGGGGGTGGTGGTGGCAAGATCTCAACTGAGAGCATCCCCAGGAGGATAGTTACCAAGCCAAAGTGTTAGCAAGATTGCTTGGTGCATGCAAGAATCGGATGACGGAAGAGAATAGTCTAGAACCATGCTGTCCAGTATGGTAGCCATGGTCCGTGAACTGAGCACTTAAAATGTGGCTGGTCCAAACTGAGATGTGCTGTAAGTATAACATACACCTCGGGTTTCAAAGATTTCATGAGAGAAAAAGAATGTAAAATATCTCCTAATTAATTTTTATACTTGTACACTTATAGTTTTTATCACTTGTTCACACAATCGTGTTTGGGGTACATGGGGCTAGATAAGGTACATTTCATAAGTTAATTTTACCCGTTTCTTTTTTTTTTAATGTGGCCACCACTAGAAAATTTTAAATGTCTCTGTGGCCCACATCTGTGGCTCACATTATATTTTTGTTGTCTAGTGCTCATCTAGAACTTTCCACTGGGGCTGAGGTGTGGCCTGGCAGGGCACCACTACCTGCCACAGAGAGCACATTGGCATGCTGGTCTGCTCCATTTTTTCTCCTCACGACAGTGCTGCAGAAAGATGACCCAAGTCTTCCCCTCTGGCTCCTTTTTTCATGTTTTTATTCTTACCTTCCTGTCTGGACGTTACGTGTATTTACAAAGTCTGTTAGGACTGCTGATTCTGTGAATTCAGATCAGCCTTCCTACCAACCTAAGAGATTTTGTCTCCTGAGGTGGCTTTTGAGTACATCTGATGTTACCTTCTCTGAGTGTCCATCAGACTCTCACAGTTGGTGGTGCCATGTTGGTAGCCCTTTGTCATGGGGCATACATG
This sequence comes from Galeopterus variegatus, assembly GCF_000696425.1. Classification (NCBI taxonomy): domain Eukaryota; kingdom Metazoa; phylum Chordata; class Mammalia; order Dermoptera; family Cynocephalidae; genus Galeopterus; species Galeopterus variegatus. The sequence goes on along the minus strand of NW_007729807.1, from coordinate 14,754 downwards.
CACTGCCCGCCTGCCAGCCTGGCCTGGGGCTGAGCTGGTCATCTCTCTACGCTCCAGTCAGTCAGCCAGATCTCGTGGGAAGAAGGAATAGGGGCCTTTGACCACCTGGCCTTCTTTGTTGAAGCCCGAGCCGTACATGCACTGCCCGCCTGCCAGCCTGGCCTGGGGCTGAGCTGGTCATCTCTCTACGCTCCAGTCAGTCAGCCAGGTCTCGTGGGAAGAAGGAATAGGGGCCTTTGACCACCTGGCCTTCTTTGTTGAAGCCCGAGCCCTTCAGGAGACAGGCCTCCTGGAAGGCAGGGCTGGCACGCACCAGCTTTCCTCTCCAGGCGCTAGCACTGAGCCTAGACATGGCTGGCCTTCCACAGCGTCATGGTGGATGACAAATGACTGTGTGGTGTGTCCAGAGACACACAGGGTGGGGATGTGGTTTCCTCCTTGATGTCAGCATCAGAGATTAACAACATTCTCCAGACACCCACATTTACATCCGGGACCCACAATTGGTCTTTTTTACATTTTTTATCTTTAAAAAAAAAAATCAATTTCTGTTTTCATCCTTTCTTACTGCTTGGGTGATCCACAAGTATTACCTGTGCTGTGTAAAATAATAAATCTTATTTGTCCTAATGTGTAAAATAATAAATCTTATTTGTTTGAGCTGTCACCTCACAAGCTTCGGGGTGGCCTCTGCATTGGTGACCGAACCACAGCCACCAGTCGACATGTCTCCTCTCATCTCAACTATTTCTCTGTGGCCTGGGGAGTCTTTCCCAGGCTGATCTTGAGTTGCGGGCACCCGGGTTATGTTTCCATCTGATGAGGGGTGGACTGAATGGGATATTCTGTGTTCATGTGGATGTGGCCAGAGTGATGGCTTCCGCTTGTCTGATTTCCCCTGAAATCCCGTTTGAATTCTGCCTATCATTTGGTTGGCCTGTTTGGCTGCCTTGCAGTACTGGGAGCAGAAAATGGTGATGCCGAGATTCCCTTCCTCGATCCTGCCTCTGCCTTGATCATACCCAGCAGCTCAGATACGGTAGACTGTTGGTTGATTTCATTTTATTCGGTCACTATTTACTGAGCACGAACCATGTCTTGGGTACCGTGCTGAGTGGACAGGCACGGCCTCCGGCCCACCGGGCTCACAGGTTATCTCCTTCCCCACTCAGCCTTCGCACAGGGTGGACCGTCTTTCTGCAGTTCATCTCCATTGTCGGGCTTCTTGCTACCTCAAAGAGCTTAGGCTCATCTGAGAATTTTCCTGCTCCCTCCTCCAGACCATTTATGAAAAATATTAAATAAGTCTAGTCGTAACACTAGAGCTTGGGGAGTTCCCAGTTCCACTGCTCCATGCAGAAACGTTGTCTTTTCCTGTCTGTAAGTTGGTTTCCTCTCCATGGCCAAACTGCCCCAAGTCCCATGGAGACTCATTATTTTTAAATACCTTTTCATGTGGAACCTTGTCAAAGGCTTTTGGAAAATCTAAATAGCTAAGAGGCAAGTGTTGAGCTGGGAATCGGGAGACCTGGGTTCTAGTCCTGCCTGTCATTGGTTTGTCATTGAACTCTGGGCAAGGCACAGACAGCTCCAATCTCAGTTGCTTCATCAGTAACAAGAAAATGATTATGCTGGCAGTCCACATCATAAAAATTTTACAGCCATCAGATGAGACAGTGTTATTTAAGAATGCTTTACAAGATATAAAACAAAAATATAAGGCATCATTATTTTGAAAATTCACAACAGCATCTTCATTCATATGCATGCTTCTCTCCCAAAAGAGCTGCAGGAGATAAAGACATGGTCCCTCCACATCCCCTAGAGTGATGTTTGTTTAAGATCAACTACTTTGTCTCCTTGAGGGGATGCAGGTTTATATACCCAGCAGAACGTGGTTCAACGTGAGCATTTGGTGTAGTGTGTAGATTTATATTCATGTGGACAGTGGAATCAGATTCTAGTATGGGTCCAGGCCTTGCCGTCCACTAGGTGTGTGACCTCGAAGAAGTTACTTAACCTCTCCGTGCCTCACTTGTAAATGGGGACAATACTAATGCTCACTTTACCAAGTTATAAGATTTAAATGAAAAACCATGGATATGTAAAATGTCTCACATCGTACCTGGCACATCGTAGCCACTCAATAAGCAGCAGCTTTTGTTGCTGTTTGTCTACGTAAGGGCCCAAGAGCCAGCAGCTGGCCCATCCTGCCTATTTAGGATTGTCCATCAAGCATTTAACAAATTTCACTATAAGCTCCTTTTACCCATGTCTTGCATGAGATTCTTTCAGCAGATGGATAAATGAATGCTTTCCTTTCTGTTTTCTGAAAAGGTGTGGATTGGGGTAGGGGTGGAGGAAGAGAGAGAACCACTTTTCCAACTACTTAGTTCCTGCTCTGGCAGGGTGCGGGAGGCGGGGGTAGGGGACATCACCCCATCCAGCCTCCCTGGGGAAGGCCAGGCCTCTGAAATCTTGCCAGATTGGTGCTCCCTGCTCCATCCCTCCTCCATCCCTCTGTCCCTCTGTCCCTGTCCCTGTCCCAGCTCACGTGGTTTCTTCTGATGTCCACCTACATTCAGCACATCACTGCATCCCAAGGAGCAGGGAAGTTGGAGCTGAATTATAAAGAAGACCACTCAGGCACTGAATCCAATTTCTTTGGGGATCAGACCCAGGGGCACTGGATGGGACTTAGTTCCACCAGCATTCCCTATGGGAGTCTGCTGCTGGCAGCGGCGGCTTGAGGGGTCTGGAGACCAGCCAGGGCACTCCATGTCACTCTCTGCTCCCACTCCAGGGGTGCCTCTCAGCTGGGTATGAAGCCTGGCTGGGCCAGGGGCCAAGGCCATCACCGTGCGGTCAGACTTGGGTGGTAATCCCAATTGGTTTTGCACGAACTCCTATTTCATTCAGATTAAGAAAGGACCAGGCCAGTGTGGACTTCTGGTGGCTTGGGGGTGGGCATAGATGGAAGGCTCTAGGAATCTGAGGCATTTCGATTTTCAGGGCTAAACATCTCTCTTTAGTTCCTTTACCTGTTTTTGCTGTTGTCTTCATGAGCTTAACAGGAAATCAGCCAAGAATCTTGACTTCATTCATTTATTTGTTCACTTTAAAAATATATTTGCCAAAAAAAAATTAAAATTAAAAAAAAAAACATATTTGCCAAGCTCAAGTGAGCATCAAAATAAGGAATGACAAGAGAAAGTCTCTGGAATTGTAGAGACCAGAGGCAGACCCTGACCTCAGCTCCATGACTGTAGGTGGCACCACCAGGAAGTTCCCTCCAGGAACAAGGTCCCTCATGTAACCAGGGTGTTAGGAGAAGGATGGACTTTGGAGTCAACCTGGATTCTGATCCTGTCCCCAGATTTTATAGCTCAGGCCAGTTGTTTAATATACCTGGGTCTCATTTTCCTCATCTATTTATCATTCCCTCCAGGAACAAGGTCCCTCATGTAACCAGGGTGTTAGGAGAAGGATGGACTTTGGAGTCAACCTGGATTCTGATCCTGTCCCCACATTTTATAGCTCAGGCCAGTTGTTTAATATACCTGGGTCTCATTTTCCTCATCTATTTATCAGTGTATCAGTTAGGACTTTTGATGTTACAAAAAACCTTTGTATTACTTTAATAAAAAGGAAATACCTTGAGTAACTGCAAAATCCTGATGTTGGGCGGGCTTTGGGGTTACTTTGGTTCAGTGGTTCAGTGACATCACCAAAGACCAGTTTTTTTCCATCTCTTTGCTTGACCTTCCCTGGTTGCAGCTCCTGTCCTTGTCACAAGAGGGCTGCCAACAGATCTGTGAGCCACTCATTTCTTTGACCCTAGTGAGGGTGAGGAGAGGAGTTTCTCTCCCCCCTCACGACCCCTGCTTTGCTCTGATTGAGCATGTTGATTGGCTTGAGACTAGTTTCTCTCCATCACTGTGGCTAGAGAGTGACGTTAAGCTGGTCTGCTTATGCTCATCCAGGGCCACCCTGGGAAGCAGGGAGTGGGTTCAATCCCACCCAAAAGATGGGAGAGGGTAGAATGGTTGCTGTGGGGGGCAGCTGAGTCATGACAAATGAACACTAAACCCATAGGACTGAGAGGATTCTGGAATAAAGAATTATGTGCAAAACCATCTCCCAGTACTGCATGTCTAGGAAGCTTAAAAATAATGCTTACAAGAGAAGAAAACAACAGCAACAGGCAATCAGAGCCTGGAACAAACCTAAGATCAAACACATAATGCATAAAATAACCTGGTATCAGAGTTCAGTGGACTCAACAGAAACAAGAGGCAACAGACTTTTGAGTGACCTGAACTGAACAGTTGTCCCTAGGGTGGTGTCATTTCTGTCATTTAGCTCCTCTGAATAACTCATTTATTCTCCTTGATCTCATGAGAGGTTAAAAATTAAAGATAATGCATATTGGGAATATTTGGAATATAATTTTTTCTTTAGTTTTGTTGTTGAGATCTCTAACATGGCACCATGGGTACCTTACAGTCTTCTGCTAATGGCATCTTATCGAGGTTGGTGATCCCCTAGCTCTCACCTAAGCACATTCTCAGTGTGTTTGGTCCTGGCTATGTGGTGATGGTACTGGTACTGGCACTGGGTAGGGGTCATGTTGGATCTAAGGACTCAGACTCATGATGATTCTGGAGCCCTAGAACACCCGGGGCCAGGCACACATCGTGTAGAGCTGGGTAACCCATGTTCTTTCTAAGCGTGTTCCAGTCATAGACGTATGAGCAAAAGTCCCTTCTGGCTGTCTTCACATCGTCTGTGCAGTTCTGGGAAGGACCTGTGCATGGCCCAGGGAGGATGAACTCTGCTAAGTGTTCTTGGGAGGCAGAGGATGACTCACATTGGAAGCCCATTTTCCTGTAATGCCCACATCCCCTTCCCTGGGGACATGAATAGAATGTCTAGGATGTTTCATGACCCAACATCTACTCCAAAATCTGAAGTGTAAGCTGGTGGATTCAGTGGTCAAAAAGAGACCACAGGGAGTGAAACGTCTGGGCCCAGCCCTCTGCCCGGTTCCCCTCCAAGGTACAACAATGACATCTAGGTAGCAGTTTCAAAGAATCAGCCCACATCCTTACACCAGCGTGTTTTCTGCTAACCAATGTGGCAAATAGTATCTCCTTTTCTGATGCAGGATGATACTGTGATCTGAGGCAGCTGTTCCCCCGATCCCAGAGCACTCCCCTGATACCAGCCACATCCTCTTCTCCAAAGACCAGCAAGGCCCTGAAGACTGGAGCCAGAGGCATAGGGAACCAGAGAGAGCAAGACGGGTTCTTGGCAAAGCCCAGCTTGGTCCCCCCCTTCCCTTCTCTTTACCATTCCTGCCATGAGGCTCACAGTGGGGGTTGTCACTCCCACCCCTTGGCTTTGGCCTCTGAGCACTGTGGGGACAGAGCTCACTCCCTCTCCCTTGGCTGTTGGGAGGATGTCTGGACTGAAGTTTGGTGGTGGGCAGTGCAGGACCTGAACTCATATCTGCTCTCCTCTCCCTCTTCTCCACAGATCCGGGTGGATGGGCCCAGGGGCAACGCCCTCCAATATGAGACCGTGCAGGTGGTAGACCCTGGCCCAGTCCTGCGGGACATGGCCTTCTCCAAGGACCATGAGCAACTCTACATCATGTCAGAAAGGCAGGTAAGGCTCTTTGGGCTCTGCTAGACATTTGTCTTACAGCTAAATACTAGCCTGTGGCTCAGCGGAAACCCGCAGGAGGCCAGCAGCAGAGAGGTGATTTGATTTATTTGGCTCTGTGTGTATCCTTTCAGTCACGCTGCCTGGAGACTGAGGCTGGGTGTGCTGAAACGGGATGAATCATTTAAAATATCAAAATATCGGTGAGTTTAGAACAAATCCACTAACTTCAGAATGATGGTGCATATAGGTTCAGGGCCAACATTTACTCTCTTTTGAAGAAACCCAAGTTTTTTGTCCAGATTTTCCTACACAAAGTGTAACCTTCTACCAAAGTCACTTTCCTGGACCCTGGAGGCCTGTGATGAACAAGGATTTGTTACCAAAAGAGCCTAGTTAAGGGAATATCATGGAATAGCCAGATGGATGAAGATTCAGAACACAGAGCCTGTGGGGTGAGATGATACAACACATGCCCTGAGCCTTCGTGTGTCCCTATGATTCTTTGTGGAACCTCCAGCAAATTTCACAAAGCCAAGCCAGGAAGAACAGATGTGGTGCAGGGATTACTGTTAGCGGATATGAGGTAGGAATTAGCAGAGTTGGGCTTGGTTCTGGAACAGCTGAGAACTAGGTGCTTTAGGAGTCCCCTGACTTAGCCTAAGAGTCTCATGTCTGCAGCAGGCACAGGAGGAGGTTTCACCTCAGAAATTCCGTCTATTTCAGGGTTCCTGGAGTCCCCTAATTCACTGCCCATAGTGTTCCCCATCCGCCACACACAATATCCTCCCCTCCCCGAATGTGGATCAGCAAGGCCACATCTCTGCTCCTGTCATCTCTATGTAGGACAGGCCATTCCTGGGGGCTGTCCTCCAGCCTGTGCACACGTGTCTGATAGCTCTGAGCAGCAGCCGAGGCAGCAGCCTTGAGGGAGGGTCTCCCCTCTTACTCCTCTTTGTTAGCGCAGCCTGAACTCTCTGGAGGACCTTGCTGACAGAGTCTGGATTGTTCCGCCCGTCCCCTCTCTGCACAGTGGGGGAGCTGAATGCCACATTATGCCACCCACAGGACTTGTGCATGATGCCCTGGCAGCCTGAGCAGCCGAGGCAGCAGCCTTGAGGGAGGGTCTCCCCTCTTACTCCTCTTTGTTAGCGCGGCCTGAACTCTCTGGAGGACCTTGCTGACAGAGTCTGGATTGTTCCGCCCGTCCCCTCTCTGCACAGCGGGGGAGCTGAATGCCACATTATGCCACCCACAGGACTTGTGCATGATGCCCTGGCAGCCTGCAGCACTCCACCCTCCCTGAGAGTGCAATGACATCTTCTCTTGGTGTGGGACACCCCATTCTCCTGGCTTCAGTGACAGTGGGACCCATTGTGGTGCCCTTGTGGAGGCTGCCATGGCTTGGGAGTGGCTGCTGTGGGGCCGAGAATGGAGCATTTTCCCTGGGAGCAGGGACTCCTGAGATGGAGCCATCAGCTGGAAATGAGGGTGCCCCTTTGTCTACATTCCTTGCTTTTTGTAATGGGGTCTACACTCCCCACGCCCTGCCTACCTCTGAGGCCCTAGAGCTGAGCAGATGCAACCTTCCTGGGTGGAACGATCCTTTGGAGAAGACCCAAGATCTGCACAAGGCACTGAGTGTTTCAGGATTTCTTGCCTGATCTAAAAGCCAGGATTTCTGAACCTGGGACTTAAAACATTGAAGGACTTACAAAGATGGAAAATATAAGCTGATACTATAAAGTTATCAGCCCCCTGTGATAATTGAGTCAGGATTCTGAGCGTTGCTCCTTCCCCTGAGGTGCCCATCTAAATCCTTGCTTGCTTCCTTGCCCTCAGCC
>NW_007729807.1:5192-6412 GCF_000696425.1 Galeopterus variegatus | reverse complement strand
GGGCAGGTGCAGCTGGGTAGATATACCTGGGGATTTGATTTGCCAGACTCAGAGCATCAAGACTAACTCTAGCCTCCATCACTTTGCAGGACTGAGTCTGCAGGATAAGGGTCCATGCTTAGCAAACATGTCTGCTGTACCTGGAAATCACTTTCCTTTCTCAACTGGCTTAGTTTTCCTTGTCTTTTGAAACTTAGCTCGGCTGTCACACTATTCAATGGGCTATTTCTGCCCTGTAGTTAGACACCTCTTTGATAGCTCTTCTCAGACCTGGCTGTAATGATGACTTCCTCATTTCCCCCTCCCCCACTCCCACCCCAGGCTGTCAACAGCTTAAGGGCAGCCCTGTGTCCTGTCTGCTTAAACCTCACCTGAAAGACCCTTGATAATTTTTGAATGAATGAATGAATCCCAGTGCCTTCACTGAACCAGAATTGGAAAAGAGAGGGACTGACACGTATTATCTATTACTTACGTTAACATCTAAGTTGAAACTTAAATAATCGAAAGACGACAGTTCAGGCAAGGGAAGCATCTCTCAAACTTCAGTAATCTATCTCTTGTATTAGTTTGCTAGGGCTGCCATAACAAAATACCAGAGACTGGGTGGCTTAAACAACAGAAATTAATTTTCTTATGGTTCTGAAGGTCAGAAGTCCAAGATCAAGGTGTTGGCAGGTTTGGTTCTTTCTGAAGCTTCTCTCCTTGACTTACAGATGGCCACCTTCTTGCATGAGTCCCCGCATGGTCTTTCCTCTGTGTATGCACATCCCTGGTGTCTCTCTCTGTGCCTTCTTGTAAGAATACCAGTCAGATTGGATTAGAGCCTCTCTCTAGCAGCCTCATTTTAACTCAAATGCCTCTTTCAAGAGCCTATATCTGAATACATTCACATGCTGAAGAGCTGGAGGTTAGGGCTTCAATATGTGAATTTTGTAGAGAACACAATTCAGACCATAGCATCACTGTCATGACTTATGCCCTGTCCTGACTATTTTTTATGTTACGTTTTTATTTAAATAAACTTCTTGTTTCAACTTGAATAGCCTACTTTAACTATCTTTTAAATAGTGATATTATAAATCTGATGTGCTAATCATAGATAATATACTTAATGTACCTACAAATGAAACAAAACTTGAAAACCCATGTCTGTGTCTGCATAAGATCATCTGTGTGTTGCTGTGGGAATCACTGATGTATTGGTCTAGCTTGGGTTT
>NW_007729807.1:3066-4154 GCF_000696425.1 Galeopterus variegatus | reverse complement strand
TACAATGAAAATGTGTTGAAGGATGACCTGGTGTTGGAGTCTTTGGTGGAGTTACTGTAAGCACAGCACTCAAAGTGCAGGGAGCAACTCCCTCAACTATTAGAATCGAAGCTCCAAGAATTTGGCTTTCTTCGAGTTGTTGCTTCTAAGGCACAACATCTTCCTGTTACCTCTTTGGCTACTTCTTCTCAGTCTGCTTTTCTGGATTTTCATCCTCTTTTCTCTATCCTTTTTATGCCATACTTATTCCTTAGTGATGTCACTCAATTTCATGACTTTAAATACCATCTAGGAGCTCATGTCTCCCAAATCCCTATGTTTTCTCCTGGACTCCAGCCTCACGTAGCCAATTGCCTACCTGACATCTCCACTTGGACCTCTCATAGATGTCTTCAGCTTAACATATCTAGAGCTGAAGTCTCGTCTTCCTCCCCAGCACTCCTCACCTGCAGTCTTCCCTACCTCAGATGGCGGCAACTACGCTGTTCAAGCTAAACACCTTAGGGTCTTCCTTAGCTCCTTTATTTGTCCTTTATCCCATGGAATGTGTCAGGAAATTCTGCTGGCTCTACAAAATATTTTCAGATATGACTATTTGCCACCACTTCACTGCTACCATCCTGGATTGAGCCACCATCATCTCTTGCCTGAATATTTGCAAGAGTCCCCTTACTATTCTCCCTGTTTCCACCTTTGTCTTTCCAGTCTTTTCTCCATGCAGCAATTAATCTTTTAAAGTTTAAGTTAGATAATGTCATTCCTCTGCTCAAATCCCTTCAATGACCAAAGTGCTTATGAAGACCCACAAGGCCCTATGTGTTCTGTCCCCTGAAATGTCTGACTTCATCACCACCTACTCCCTTGCTCAATCTGCTCCCCTCCCCTGGTCTGCAGAGTCAGGGATGGGAGCGGACTCCTATACTGAGAAGTCCTATGCAACAGACCTCCAATAAGTCAAGCATGCTCCTGCCTTAGGGTCTTTGTCCTGACTGTTCCCTTTGCCTAGACTTCTCCTCTCCAAATATCTGCAAGACTGACCCTCTCACCTCCTTTGCTTGAATGAGGCTCCCCTGAGCACCCCCGGTAAA
>NW_007729807.1:0-1871 GCF_000696425.1 Galeopterus variegatus | reverse complement strand
TGCATCTGTTCTTAGATACCCCCTCTCTCCTCTCTCTGATCTTTGGGGACCTGCAGCAGGGTAGTGGCCTAAAGGACCTTCTGGTGTTGTATCTAATGGGGAACCCAGAGAGAAATGACACAATGACAATTGGAGAGAGAGACAAGATGAGGGGGCTTGTGAGCACTTCCCAAGCTCAGAGGATTCTCTTTGATCTCTCCTGCCATCAATGGCATCTTGTCACTTGTAGCATAAAACCTTTAACCCAAGCCCCTGGTGTGACCCCTTGGTCCCATACTGTGACTCCTCCCCATCTTTGCAAGCTCGTTTGTGACCCTAGCCCCTGGCTCCCCTTGCACCCGCACAGGATCCCCGACTCTGTCCCTGAACCTGCTAAGCCCCTTTGCACTTTTTGTCTCCTTGCTGGGAAAACTCTCTCCAGCTCTTCCTGTCTGGCTCCTTCTCATGCCATCAGTTTTTGCTCCAACATTATGTCCTCAGAGAAGCTTCTGCTGACCACCCCATGTGAAGTGTCTCCTGCCTGGCATCTTGGCTCCTCATTCTGTTTATTCCCTCCCAGTGCCTCCAAGCATGAAAATTACCTGTTTATTTCCCATGTCTATGCACTAGCATGTAAGTTCCTGGAGGGCAAGGACCTTGTCTTGTTTGGCCACTCCTTTGTAGCCAGCACCTAGAAGAGGACCTCGCCCAGAGCAGGCCCAGTGTATTCTTGAGGAGGTAATATGAGTGAGAGAGCTTTGGGCCTCATGCTCCAGATGGAGAGTGGCCTTCTTTGAGAGCCTCTGATTCCCAGTTAGGTTCGGNTACTTATTCTTTATGCCCCTTGTTCAATCTCTCCCCATCCCCCTCTCCCTCCCCCCTCTAATTGCCCTAGATTTCTTCTCTCCCTCTGAAAGAGTAATGGTTACTGTGTGGATTTGTTGCCTAGATGATCTGTCCAATGCTGAGAGATGTGATCAGGTCCCCCAATATTATCATAGAGCAGATGCTTCTTCTGTCTCTCTGGAATGGGCTTTGTGGAGAGAGACATTTTCTTCTTTTCTTTGGTCTCTGCTGGTGACTCTCCTTGTGGCTTTGTACTCCAGTGGCTAGCAGACCATCTATGTGGTGGTTATGGTATCTAGCTGCTTTCATGGCAGCCGTTGTTATTGTGGTGGCTGAGGGGGGCCACCCACATGGAGGTGATGTTTTTGGCTTGTTCCTTACCTTGTTGCTGGTGGCTCCTGCCTCCATGCCTCAGGGCCCCAGGTGGGCCCCATGGTGCTGACGGTATGCCTGGTTGTGGGAGGAGGGTCCAGTCCCCAGATCCATACCTCAGGGCCCCAGGTGGGCCCTGTGGCACTGGCGGTGTGGAGTCAGGTACTCTTTTAGATGCTAGGGATTCTGTAGGGAACAAGATAGACAACGTCCTTGTCCTCACAGAGGTTACATTCTGGGCAGAGAGACAGACAATGAATGGGTGAATGCATGAATGAATGAGAGACTTTCATGAGGTGGTGGTGGATACAGTGAAAGAGTAAACTGACACAGGAGGAGTAAAGCGATGGCCAGGAGAGTGGTGGGAATACTCTTTTAAAGATGGCTGTCAGGGAAATCCTCCTGCCCAACTGCCAAAAGCAGAACAAAGTGAAGTGCCAGGAGGTGGCCATCAGAGGGAAAGTGGTCCAGGCAGAAGGAACAGCAAGCGGGAAGGCCTGAGATGGGAACACTCGGTGTTTCCAGGGATGCCAGCAGGACTGCCATAGAATGAGCAAGTGCAGAGTGGGAGGGATGCAGAGCAGGAGGGTGCAGAGCAGGAGGGTGCAGAATGGGAGGGGTGCAGAGTGGGAGGGTGCAGAGTGGGAGGGGTGCAGAGTGGGAGGGGTGCAGAG
>NW_007729806.1:220550-221077 GCF_000696425.1 Galeopterus variegatus | reverse complement strand
CGGAAGGGCGCCATATTGCTAGGGAATGCTTTCCCCCCCGCCCCCTCCGCTTGAGTGCCCATGGTGTCCTTACACAAGGTTATTAAAAAAGTTGTTATACTAGGCACTTTTCTTTTCCATGTTATTTAATCCACACATTTACACATTGTCCAGATGAGAAAACTGGCAAAGTAATGGATTAAAGTCACTTATTCTACTTAGTTATCACTGATACACACTGGTATAGAACAAATATTTAACATAAAGTAGAATATGTTGTGATATTCTTCTAGGAATCTAGAAAACCTAGGATCAAATTCTGCTTTCACCTCCTACTAGCCCAAAGATCTGGGTGAAGTGGCAAACTCTCCAGCCTTCAGATTTCCCAACTATAAAGTGGGAATAAAAGTAATGTCTACTTTTTGGTGTGTCGTGACAATTAAATGAAATAATACATATCAAGTGCTTATTTAAATTTTTTTTTTTCCCTTTTTGTCTTTTTTCGTGTCCGGCAACGGATCGCAACCCTCGGTGCTGCGCCCACACCT
>NW_007729806.1:217767-218733 GCF_000696425.1 Galeopterus variegatus | reverse complement strand
AATGACAAATAAGCTTCCCATACACATGTGGAATAAGGAAAACAAAACGATTTTAGACAGAATGATCCTGTCAAGAAAAGGTTTTTCTCAGTAGGGTACAGAATGGTTGCCTAGGAAACCAATGCTAATTGCTGCTGCTGATGGAAACTAGTCAACAAGAAAAGCACTGTGCAGCTCAAAGCACTCTGCTAAACAAATACCCTAGATAAATTCATAAACATAGGGAAAGAAGAAAAGTTCCTTGCTTCTACTCCTTGCTTAATTCTGAGAGTAAATGGTTCCTATGAAACTATTTCCTGTAATTAACTGGTGATGAAGGAAAGTAAAAGAGCAGATTGTTGGTTTCTTGTTTATTTCTTTGTTTTGCTGGCACCTTTGCACTAATTAAAGAGGTCAGTATTGGCATGTCCCACCTAGTCAGACNTGGTGATGAAGGAAAGTAAAAGAGCAGATTGTTGGTTTCTTGTTTATTTCTTTGTTTTGCTGACACCTTTGCACTAATTAAAGAGGTCAGTATTGGCATGTCCCACCTAGTCAGACCCCCCTCGATGTCAAAGGGTCACACTGGCCAAGATTGCAGCTATACATCTTTGCCTACCAGCTTTTTCTTCTAAAGATTTCTTCTAAGGATTCAATGATCAAAACAAGGAGTAATTTAGTTTAGAGGGAAAAATGCATTTGAGGTAAAATTGGAGATAAATGCATTTAAGATAAGGAGCTGTGATTGCACAGAGTTCAGTTCTGATGGGTACTTATATTTAACAGAATTTATTTTGCACCTGCTATAGACAAGGGAGCTATGCTTAGTCATTATGGGAGGTACAAAGACAAGTTAGACATGGTGTTCCTACATTTATTATTTATTTATTTTGGTGTTTCTACATTTAAATTGTATTTGAAGAGGGGTAATCTTGTTGAAGGACATGTTTTATTTTTGTCCTCTAAAACTTTCTAGTATTTGACATA
>NW_007729806.1:214495-215853 GCF_000696425.1 Galeopterus variegatus | reverse complement strand
ACCAAAGGAATATAGCATGAGACATTATTAATAATATTAATGTGAAGATGAAATATCAATAAAACAATGAGAGTTTTAAAAAATTCACCCTTAGAAAGAGTAACTGTGGGATAAAAAAATATAAAATGTACGGTGTGTGTAAAAAGGAATAGTGTGAGTGTACGTATGTGTGTGTTTGTGTATGTACATGCATGTGCCAGCACTCATGCACATAAAGGTCTTTTTGTGTTTTTAAAGTTTCATCTGTATTTGGATACCTCAAAGGACGTGTACACCAGGAGTGAGGCTAAAGATTCTTATGGTGAAATCAATGATTCCACAGCTGCAAAACCTAGGAATGCCCAAGACAGAGGATATGACGGAAAAAAATATTAAGATTCCAAAAGAAGACATTGGTATAAACTTTTGAAATATAAGTCTATATATATGAAGAATAGTCTTCACTAATTACCTCCATAAACTTAGATCTTTCTTCTAGGAGAAACTGGGTTTGTTACAGTAAAAAGGTAAAAATACAACAGTTTAGCTAACTTTTGTTTGCTCCTTCTATCTCATCCCGAGCATAACTTAAAGCCAATCTTTAGAGGCCTTGTGACCCAGAAGCATATGGAATTTAGAAACCATGGGATGGGCAAATAACTTTTTTACAATGTCATAGGGTACACTCAATCAGCACATGGAGAGACTAACATGACTTCTGTGTAACTGCAGTCTGCTTAAACCTCCTGTCCTAACACTCTTCTAAGAATGAATGTGCAGATGGCAGCAAACATCAACATTATATGCTTTTTTCTTAGCAAGTGCTTCATGAACCACAAATATTTTGAATGAGAGACTGTCCATCTTCTATAACTGCCTATTTTATTTTTGCCATTGTAGTTATATAAAATATTGTCCACAAAGATTCTCATTATACCAGCACCTGAAGGTAACTGGCAGACTTTAAGTCACTTTTAAATAGACAGGGTAACTCTTTATAATTTTCAAATTATAACTGAATACATATGACTAGAGAACCATGTTTCAATAATCTTACGGTGGAAGGTACAATGGAATTAATTACATAATAAAATTCTGAAAACCAAAATACTTATGTTGGAAAAAAATGAAAAAATGGGAAGAAAGGTATAATTTAAATCACCCTTCTATTATTCTTTAATAATGTTAAATAAAAGCTCAGCCACAAACAAAATAAGGGGGTTACCTTCTTTGGAAAAATTTTGAACAAGTAAAATTGATGATAGTTAAAGACTTTTTGCCAGGACCTCTGAGTAGCAGAATCAAGAGACTTTGCAATATCACTTTTTTTTTTTTTTTTGTCTTTTGTCTTTTTCCGTGTCCGGCAACGGATCGCAACC
>NW_007729806.1:211444-213283 GCF_000696425.1 Galeopterus variegatus | reverse complement strand
ATATCACTTTTTTGAAAGTAGAAAAGAAGTGTCAAGTCCAAAGTTATATTTGTAATTTGATGCTATTATGATAGCAAAAGGTGAATATTTTAATAAAGTTTTTAATTTCCTCATGACAAAAATATTCTAGAATAAAGATCATTTCTTTTGTATTCTGGATTAATGAGCACAACCCATGGAAAATATTCTTAAATGGTTTTCTCTCCAACCACAAGATATAAAAGGTTCATTATGTAAGACAAACAGGAAACAAAGTTATCTTCAGAAATTTATAAATAACATATAAATCTTACTTTAGAAAATATCCCGAGGAGAGGCTGAAATAAAATTTTACATTGACGATTTTGCTTCACTGTTGTTTACTTACTTCAGTCTCTATTACTGTATCTCTTCTCTGTGTACTAGTTCCCAATGATACCAAGCACACTACTAGAAATACTTCCAAATTGTAGATTACATCTATGTCATACTTATGACTGCCTAAGTATACATTCACTCTTTATTTGAAGACACTGAAGCTTTATATCAGGATGCAAATGATATCTAGAAGGATAAAATGGCAACTCATTATTGCAATAGCTCTGGTTGTTTTATTGTAGGAAGCCAGCAGAAAAAGAAAGTAGATAAATCCTGATGGTGTGGTAGAGCTGGGAAAAGTGTAAGAATGGGATGCTCTCCAGGTAGGTAGGCTGACCTAGGGCAAGGTGATAGGGCTTTGCAACGAGGTTGAGGGTGGGATCCCGGGCATATGAGCAGGTGAATGCTGACAACTCAAAAATGAAGAAATGGGATTGAGGAAGCAGATGGAAAAGTGCTCAAGCCATGTTTTATTTACTTCCTAATTTTGCTTAGGGCTGGTCCCAGATAGGCAAATGTTACTGTAACCATATGCTATACTTTGTCTGTAAACACAGAGCTTCTCTTGGCATAAGAAACACTATCCTACGGAAGAGATATATGGGGCTTCTTGAGAATATGGAAAATCAGACTGCATAAAGGTCCTGAAATTTTTAGTAAAATATGGCAATTAAAATTCAATTTACTGTGACAACATACGAGAAAGCATATTATTATTTCTTCCTGACATATAAGGAAAATTTCTAAATCAGGACTTGTACCTTTGTTTTTCAAAATGAAATTACAATTTCAGTATTTCATATACAATAGCCCTGATCATAAAGAGGTTGACCAATTCCTGGTTCTAAGAATATACTTAAACATAACTGGATTTCTCTGATTTGTTTTCTTTCCCATTGCTAGTTTATTAATCACTCCCTTACAACTTTTACAGAGACCAACTCACCGTCAAAAATGTTTTATGTGAGTTTGCAGGTTGGGTTTATTTTCCTAAAGAAAAATTTGTTGTAAAATTAAAAACTCTCGTGAAACCAGAACTTGTTGTTTTTGCTCTTTTTTTTTTTTTTTCTTGGACAGTTCTGAAATGCAACATGAAACAAAGAGGCAGGGAATGACTTGGTTTGACAGCAACTGGAAGGTGATCAAAGCTATAGGCAGAGAGTATGATTTTAATGCAATCACTGTATTAAAGTGTCTTACCTAAAATTTTATAGAACAAAATAAAACAAACATCTGAACATTTCAATCAAATAGAGTTTCCAAAATATTTTTTAAAAAGCAAATTTAGTAATTTTCATTTTTCCACAGACCTGGTGAAGGAAAGCATTTTGTATTTTCATAGTTTTTCCACATTCAGTTGTATCAGAGAACACAAGAGAAAGTTGAAATGTACCCATTATTCAGGCTCAGAAGACTCAAAACATTTCTAGCTAAAGAAATCCTCATAAATTGGAAGAGTTTTTTTCTTTACTTAAAAAAAAA
>NW_007729806.1:209772-210476 GCF_000696425.1 Galeopterus variegatus | reverse complement strand
CGGGAGCGCCGCCGCGCTTCCCAAGCGGCGCACTATCTAGTGCGCCACCGGGCCGGCCCCTTATGAAGTATTTTTGATGTATTTGGATCTGATGTGTAAGCTAAAAGTGGTTCACAGAGCATTTCAAGAACTATATATTTTTCAGGAGGACATGAGGGCAGGGGACTACTGTTATAGCAATTGCATAAATTTTCCTTCCTAAAATGTGATTTGTGTAAATGGCTCTGAGTGGTCTTCAAAAAGTTCATGGAAAGAATCATGTTATCTTTTAATTCCATTTTTCCGTGAACTTTTTGAAGTACCCTTATACTGTATTTGCTTCAAACTCGATTCTTTGTTTCTTTTCTTATCAAGATTAGGACTTATAATAATTAGATGAGAACTGGCCTGGAGAAAATATCTTACATGCTTTGTATTCTATGCCAATGTAGTGCAGTTTTTCACCCTACGTCAGCATTTGTGTTCCAGTAAAGTTCCAAGGAAAGCTAGTTTATTCCAACTTTTTCAGTGCTTTAGACACAAATCTCTATTTTTCATCTGATGAGAGAAACAATCAATAGCCAACTTTTAAAGAAAGATAAAAATGAATTTGGGCATTAAGATGCAAAATTCAGCAAGGAGGAAAGGTATTCAACGAATTCGTTTATTTTTAAATTGCTTACAAAGGTAATCGCTGTTTATTATACTACTACTACTACTACTAC
>NW_007729806.1:198695-208550 GCF_000696425.1 Galeopterus variegatus | reverse complement strand
AGGAAGCTTTTTTAAATAATAAAACTAAAGTACATGAGAATACTTCAAAAAGTTGGTGGAAAAATAGAGTTAAAGGATAACACAAATCTTTTCATGAACTTTTTGAAGTACCCCTGCATCTAACTGAAATCAAAACATTTTCCTATAGTTAATATATAAATTTTCCTATTAATGCAATATGGAAATGCTGTTTACTACCTAACAACTTATTATTTGCAAATCATTTGACAGATTCGAAGATAAAACAGAGAAAAACAGGGCATTGGTGATACTTCATTCAGGTTGACCTTCAAAAGTAGTATATATAACATCTTTCCAAGATAATACTGGTACTCCTTTCAAGGAGTATAATTAAGTCCATGACTTAGAATATCCATTTGCTTTAAGATTTAGATTGTCCATTTGTCAGAAATGAGATTTACATGAGCCCCTGACCTAGAACAGTGAAGTAATCCTTATCTTACAGCTGGAGGATCAAAAGGACAGGCATTTCAGAGTTCTGCCTGCAGGATATTTCAGTGGCGTTTTCAATCCAGGTCAAATATGACATTGGGCTCAATTTTGCAGAAGTGAATACGAAAAGTTATTCGATATGCATGTGTTTCTTAGCCGTTAGATTATAGATGTCTCTTAGAAAGGTCATTTATTCTGACTTTTCATATTCTTTCCAGTTCAATAATTTTCATCATCAAGAAAATATCTTTGATTAGATGTCTCACTGCTCTCTTCAATCAAAGACATATTTTCTTTACTTCTAATTCTCACTCCCACTTTCAGACCATGTCAACTCTTCCACTAAATCTTTTCACTACAGTATTTTAGAGTTCCTGCTTAATCCCTTTCTGTTCTAACCAACAGTTTTATAGACGTTGCTTTGAATCTAGCCACCTCTCATAGTGTCTTAATGGGCCTCTTTACTTCCAGTGTTCTTTTCTAACACAATCTTTCCTGCAAATGTATTGCTCACCCTGTGGTACAATTTTTGAACCACCATTTGTTTAAGTGATTCCCATTCTCAAAACTGTACGTGGATACGAAGCCTCTCTCTTCTTTATATTAAATCAAAAAATATGTATTAGCACCCTTAATAGGAAATAAGCACTACATTATATACCAAAAGAAACAGAAAGACAAATAAATCACAGCACTTACAACCTAATGACTACAATAAAAACAAGTAACAAGTAACCTCAGTAAAATGTTTGGTATGATTAATGCTATTAGGAAAATATAAACATGGTACTTGGGGATGTTCAGAAGAGGAAAATACTCATTTGACAGAATAAAATCAACATCAGTGCTCTACTTTTGATCATGGACTTAGGAGAACCTTTTCTGTAGGGCTGTACTCTTCCAACCAGTCTTTCCATCACTTGTTGCATAATGCTGCATGTGAATGAAACGACCACAGATTGGTTGGGCAAAATGTATCTTGTATCTTAAAAGAGAAGATTTTAAGTTCAATCAGTAGACTGACCATTCCTGCTGGCGACGCTATACAGAACATAGATGTTCTCATATGCTAGCACCACCTTGACCTGTGTTTCCAAACAGAGAATTTAGACTGAAAAACTTGAATCTGATTTTCAGGTAGCTGAAGCTGAATCACTTCTATTAAACATGATTTTTCTATGAACCCTGATTCGTCCCTTCTAATCTACTTTTGCGTAATGCCTTCTTAAGTTTCGAGTATTCTTGTAATCAGTTTGTAAATGAAAACATTTTACTGTGTTCTAGTAACCACCTACCATTCACATATCTGTTAAAAGTTGCATGGGAACCTAGGACATATGCTTTCCTCTTTCTTTGCACATCGGCTTGTCTGATTTTTGAACTGTATTTTCAGTGAGCATAGCTGAATGGTGACTCATCCTGTGAGAGTTGCTACACCGTGAACAGGCAGCATGCGGTTTGGTGTCCTTTCCCCCCAGGACTCATGATGCCGGATCAGATAATGCTGAAACGACCAGGTCTGCAATGTAGCACCAGTTGTTCTGCTCATCTGCTCCTGATATGAATTTCCAGACTCCCTTAACAGTCAAAGCCGGCGCTGTACATAATGTGCCAAGGAGCAGTGAGGTGTGAAGGAATGAGAGGAAGAGAACAAGGCTTGACACACTGAAGCAGAAAGAGTCTGCTCATCTCAGTAGCTCGGGGAGGAAAGGGGGAGGAATGATAACTGCTAGACACTCCTCAGTCTACTTACTAACCTTCCAACCTCAATAAAATCAAGACCAAGGCCAAACCTCAGGGTGGAATTTGGCATATAGCAGCAAATATTTTTCTCAGACATATGAGCAAATTAAAGTATAAACATATATATATATATATATATATATATATCACACTTTTCAAAAAAATACATTATTGCTTGATCATGAAAATATTCTCAACATATCTGAACAATTTATTTGTTCCAAATTACAATTACATTTTTTCTATTTTCTCTTTTGTGAGGAGTGCATACTTAGAAATATAACAAGGGACAGAAAAAGGCTGTGCATAATCTGACCAAAAGAAAGGCTCAGATGGTCCAAAAATGGATCCAGAAAACTTACTTCCATTACTGATTATTTTCATCTGTTCACTACAAATATAAAAGATTTTATGAACTGTTCAGAATTTTTCTCCAAATGAAGGTTTTTTTTTTTTTTTAAAAATCTCTAAAAAACTAGAAAGCATTAAAAAATATATATGAGACAAAACATGACAGCAAATTAGGAGAAAGTCTGATAAGATATTGAAAGATATATGATGGTAGGGAAGGGTCAAATAAAAGATACAATAATAATTAAATTATATTTACACTTAAAAACAAGCCAGAGAGAATACTTTTTACAAATAGGTCTGAAATGTTCTTAGTGCAAATCTGTTGCATTGGTTAAGACCCAAATTCAAAAAAATAATATTTCATTGTCAGTGGATCGAAGAGTCTGATAAAATGGTTTTTTTTTAGTGCGTGTGATGTGGTTCTGACATTTAGCAGAAAGCGAGACAAGAAAGGAGACTGATTTCCACTGTGCATGGGAGGAATTTTTTTAAGGAACACACATAGGAGTAAATGTGAATGCAAATTAATCTTAGTTTTTAAATATCATATTACATTGTGTTAGATAGAGCCTTGCTCTTCACAACTTGAAGTGTTTATAGGCAATTAAAATTCCAAGGAATAAAATTATACTTCAATTTGTTGAGTCATTGGGTTTAATTGAGACAAGTCTCGAGAAACCAAGATTTCCTCATATTTTGATCCAGAATTACTGGCTTAATATAATCTTTACTTTAAGAATACTTTAAGACTTTGACTGAAGAGCAAAGATAGACTTCTATGAGACACACTATTCTATAACTGCATATTTAAACAAAATACTTTATCTGGTGCCTGTCTTTTCCTCCAATTTGTAAAAATATCAAAAGCTCTAGCTGGCAATATGTGCTATCGACAAGCTCATCCCTTCCATAGTGTAAGAGATGCAATTCTTTACTATAATGTGCATCTAAGCTAGCCCTAGATTAGATTCAGACCCTCCATCCGATTCATCTACAAGACAAGCCACATATTAGGATTGAAGCGAACACCCACAACCTGCTTCATCTGCTACAGAGACCACACAGGACAATGCAAACGTGACAAATACAAACCTCGTGACAGTGCCTTTTCTATCAATCTTTGTCTTTCTCACTCTTTCTGGCCCCGGATGCCTAACCTTTCGAAGGAAAACACTGAAAAGATCCCCATTTTCTGTCCTCATCCATCGGTGCCGCCAGGCCCAGCTGCTTCGCAGGGAGGCTGTGTGGTTTTCTGCAGATCCACCCTTGAATGCTAAATAACTCCGCTCTGCACACTCCTCTCTCTGCGGAGCTCAGGGAAATGGCAGCAGAGCAATGAGTGGTTGGCATGGCAACAAGGAAAAGAAAATCTGCAACCTCTTGTATTGTTAGGCCTGCTTGTTTATTTGCCTTGGGGAGTGGTGCAGAGGGTTTTAGTCATTTTGCAGGAGAAATGGCTCGGTGCTACCATATTTTGCTCTGCATCATTTAATATGATACTATATATAATAGACAATGTTTTAAATGGGATGCTGACTCCTGTTAGTAAATCTCATAACTAGAAATGGAGGCTGGGAAGAATGGGAGAGGTAAGAAAAGGCAGGTTTGAATTTTCTAAGATTGAAAAGGAGAACAGAGAGAAGCTTAAAGGCATTTTGAGCTTATTGCATGTAAGAGATACCAAAGTTTTCCTCCATCGTGTGTTTTCAATCTTAATTTTATAACTGTAGCAACAATTAATTTATATATTTGACTCTGTTCATCATTTGAATGCCTGAGTTATGTGAATAAAGTGCAGAGCAAGGCGTGAGAAGACGCAACTCCCGTGGTAAGCTCTGAAAAGGCAATAATGTGTAATCCGGAAGATCTTTTACAGCTAGCTACCACCTCTTTGGAAGGAAGTAGACTTGGAGAGCGTGACTGGAAATGATGGGGACACAAAGGGATCCTGGAAAATCCTGGGAGTAAACTGAGGAAAATACCCTTTAATCTTTATATTCAGCCAAAGAGATAGCTGACACTGGCTTTTGGTGGTCACAAAGGAACTTCACACTGTGACTAGAGTTTCTTACTAGTGTTCAAAGCATTGTACCTCAGGATAGTCAAAATCATCAGAGCTTGATTGTAAATACTTGAATGTTTTGTTCTCTATAAACATCTCAGAACTTCCTCCTTTCTTTCTCCACTGAGTAAAGTTAGGAGTTTATGTATTGCTTAAAGGTACATGAATGTGACAGTTCTGCAATAGAAGAACTGTCCTTTTTGCCTGTAATTGATAACTGCTGCAATGGGCTGAGCTGGTCCATACCTAGCAGAGTGAGGTAGTGGAAAGAGCACTGGTCTATAAGGCAGGAGTGAGTATTCAGCAGTAGTCCTGTGATCTCGGATGAGTGACTAAACCTGCAAAGGGGAGGACTGTAACTGCTGTCTTCAAGCTTTCCATCATATTATCCATAACTATGACAGAAAATTAGCAGATTCTATCACTGTTTTCTAATAAAGAGCAAATCCTGACATTTGCAAAATAAATCCCAAGAGCCAAAAACAAAAACAAACCCAAAACAACAAAAAACCTCACCTAATCAAGTCTTGAAATCTTTCACAACCAGTAGCAGGTTTGTAAAGCCAACTAAGTTATAAACTATAGCAAGAATTCCACACCATCTCCTGGGGGTTAGGGCAGTTCAGAAGAAAGAAGAGTTGCACCAGATTCTTGAACATGGTGTTCATGATTCAGCTCCCACACTTTCTTACTGTGTAACCCTGGGCAAGTCACTTAGCCATTATGTGCCTTAGTCTTATCATTTGTATGTGAAAATCCTAATGACAGATATCCTCATGGAAATCCCCCAAAATATGAAATAAGATAAAAGATGTGCTGTTCCTTTATAAACTGAAAAGCATATGTAAGTGTGCAATGTTATACAAATTTGCAAGCTATAGTTTTACATATGTTTCTATAATAGTTCATTAAGGAATCCTTGAGATATGAATAGGAATTAGAAAATCTTTTACTCTCTATAGATGAAAATAAGCAACAGTGCAATGATGACGTTTTTCAGAGCAAGGTCAGAAACACAGAACTACTACTTTGCAGATCCTTGATTTTGCTATCAGAAAGTGCTATATTCAACATTACTCTAGAAGCATACATAGTAAAGATTGGATTTGATATAATAGGTAATGGGATACTAGATAAGGTAAAAACAAGCTACATTGTTAAGTTATGTGCATAATTACAGAAATCAATTGCTTTTCCATGTCCTTAAATTGTTATTCGAAAAGTTACTTTTTAAAAATTTTCCAGTTTCTAAAATGATTTCTCACTCAAAAATTTTACAGATTTGATAAATGAGCCTTTTGCCCTCTTACAAGATGTTATCTTGGTATGAATTCTAATTTGAGTTTGGGCCCCACCCCGGGATAAGACACTTAAAGATGAGGTTCCCAGTTGTCCCTCAGAGTTGGAACTCTGTGGGGATCAAAATGCATTTGTCTTGCTTTCTTCAATAGAGAAAAGATGAAAAAGAGAGGAAGGGATTATTATAATTCATTACTCTTATTATTCACAGTTTGGAAAACAACTTAAAAATGAGGCTTTAGGCTTTACAACAAGAGCTTTCCTAAGTGGCTAGATTCTCAATTGTTCCACATTTCTTTTTTCATGCTTCTGTGATGTGGATTCTAAAAAGAACACTTTAGTGGTAAGAAGAAAAATCTTAAAGTATCAAAAATTAGGGTATAGTTGAGAAAATAATTTTATCTAGTTTTTTATGGGCTAGTTTTAAATTGTAAGGATAGAGGAAAAGATCTAGAAGAGTAAGCTGTAAAATATTATTGCCTTCTAACACTCCCCACTCCCTGCCCCCTGGTCTCAGTGTATAATGAGATCAAAGATAAGTCAACTAGGAGCTTGCATCTTTCAATATTATTGTCGCCCCAAAATGGAAGTGAACATCAAAAGGGTGAATGAGGGAGAGTAAGGTAAGACCCTTGGATGAAGTAAGCTCACTCTGATGAAGGAAGGAAGGGGGAGGAAGATGTGAGATTGCAAGTCATTTATCATGTGATCTTATTTACAGAGATGAATAAATAGGAACAACCTTGGAGAAAATATTTATTTCTAAAAATGAAGAGAGGACTATAGCAAAAAAGGAAAGTAGAGGAAAGATTTTTGGATTCAACCAGTAATGGCCTAGACACCACAACATATAGCTGATGTCCATGAGAAATGCTTCATGTTAACAGTCTCCTGAGAAATATTCTTTACAAGGAAAAAATGCAATACACTGATAGATTGTATGAGAATGATAAAAGAGCGGGCTGGTATATAGCTTCCTAGTCTTCCTTAAAATACCACCTAGAAATATAATGCCAGCTCCTATCAGTGGTCTCCATCATCAAAGGATAGCAGTTTTAAAGACCATATTTGGAATTTAAGAACATTTTATTGGGATGATTTTTATTACACAATTATCTATAATTGAAACAGTTATCTATAAGCCATCAAGAAAAAAAATTATCATCATCTTACTAAATTAGAGTTTGGAGAGAAATCTAGTTTTATATCAACTTATCATTGGATCATTCTCTGTAGGTCTGAGGAGAAATGATATTTTACATTTTCCACTTTCCCACATGCACATTTTATGGATTCAATACTTGGCCAGTTATTTCTATAGGGAAGTTAGTTTAAAGGCACACCATAATTTGGATTGAATACAACACTCTGGTAACCACACAGCCGACTGTTTGCAACCTTTGTCACTATGAACATACATACAAAACCTTTGTAATCAATCTCCCAAAGCTAATTTAAGATTTATTGACTATATGTTGAGCTGAATTCAAAATTAACTCTGGATGCTCCTGAACCCATCACTTAAAAGAATTATCTGTTAGTCCCTTTTAAATTTATAATATTTTCTCAAAGAAATTGGCAAGGACACACTGACCTGGTCAATAGATTTTTCTGATCCTCTTAAATAATTAAGACCACTGAAGAAATGAAATGGAGAATGATGTTGGTTCTCTGCTGCTTGACCAAGCACACTAGTGATTTTTTCTTGAGTGGATGACAAATCTCCATAATGGTCAACTAGTAAGCGTCAACTAGTAAGGGTCGAAGGGACAACATAAGATTTTTCAATAGTTTTCACCATTAATTTGAAATGAACTGTTTTTTTTCCCATTCATTTATTCATTCACTCATTCACTCAACATACATTTATTGAGAACTGGAGTCAACTAGTAAGGGTCGAAGGGACAACATAAGATTTTTCAATAGTTTTCACCATTAATTTGAAATGAACTGGTTTTTTTTTCCCATTCATTTATTCATTCACTCATTCACTCAACATACATTTATTGAGAACTGGAGGTGTAATGCCAGGTGCTGCAGATACGATGATGAAAAAAATTTGGTCTATCACATTAACTCTTTTCTTTCTCACAACCATCATGCTATAACATATCTTCATCCTCTCATGTCTCAGTCCTTCAAAATTTTTAGTTAGTGCTCCTGACATCTATGTCCCCCCTTCTTCAAGTTGTGTTACATTTGCCTGTAGAAAAATATTCCTTGATCAAGATTGCCATGTTATCCATATTGATACTACCACTGCCACCAATAGTAATAATAATGGTAATTAACAGCTACTATTTCTTGAGCCATTCAATTTATACACTTTACTGTCTTACTATAATCCTCACTGTAACCATAAAAGGTGAAAATAATATTTTTAGTTCATTGTTAACCACAACTTCTTACTAATAGGATGCATGTGCCTGTTGGGCACTGCACAGTTTCTTAAGTTCTTGAATTAGTTTGGACACTGCCACCCTCTTTTCCTGCTCTACATGGATTTCTGCAGAGTACTTGCTTTTTATCAGAGCAACTACTGAAAACCCAACTTCGCAAAGATATGTCATCTTCAAAAGTAATTAGTAGGATCTAATGTTGAAATTATGAGCTATCTTGAGCTAATAGTTCATGCAGTATCTGACAGATGTCGCGTATCTCTGTGTTTCCCATGGATATTTAAAATACATTGCCGTATCCCTGTGAATTTACTGTGGCACCTCAGGATGCTTCTGTCCACAATCTGAAAACTTTGGCCCTACAGAGGAATAATGTCTCTTCAATTTTGCCTTTCTACAATGTTCATTTGGCACTTAACACATCATGCTTTGTATCCAAATTAACTGAACACACAAATCTCATGTCTGCTCTGAGATCATCTGATCCATGAAGTTTAGGGAGCATTCCTTGCACACACCCTGGCACAGGAGCTAACACAACTCCTTGTATGTAGAAAATGATCAACAATAGGGTAGTGGGTTTTTACAAATTATACTAAGTACTTATTTAATTTCTCCTCAGTCACTTGATATGCCTTTCATATTTCCTTATTAAAATTAATTTTTTTTTAACAGAGCATATAGTCGAAGAGCGTTGCTGACTGATGGATTGAAAAAAAAATCTTTGAATAAGTAAGGGATGATTTTGAAGGAGACAGAGCCTTTCTTACTACTTGTAGTTTACTTACTCCTTTTGGGGTAGCATGTCTACAAGTTACTAATTTTACATACACTAAATTCTGAATTACAGAAAAAGGAAAATAATGGTGAAGAATGATATAGTGTAGGCTAGTGTTTCTCTATGCCGTTAATGCAGTATAATGACTATG
Organism: Galeopterus variegatus; assembly: GCF_000696425.1. Classification (NCBI taxonomy): domain Eukaryota; kingdom Metazoa; phylum Chordata; class Mammalia; order Dermoptera; family Cynocephalidae; genus Galeopterus; species Galeopterus variegatus. The sequence goes on along the minus strand of NW_007729806.1, from coordinate 199,311 downwards.
TCATTAATAATAATATTATCAATGATAGAGTAAAGGGAACTATTGGTGGAAATCATGCTTTGAAAAGAAGAGCTTAGGAATAAATTATATTATGTTCTTCAAGCATCTGTATATTATTTTTTAAAAAGCTGTCTGAGGAAGTATGAAATGATTCCTGTATACATGTATGTGTTGTTTCCTTTTCTTTTTTTCTTTCTTTCTCTTTTTTTCCTCTCTCTCTTTTTTTGGCGGGGAAGGCTGGGGAGATGGATTTTAACTTTACATAAGGAATATCTGCAGTATGAGAAAATTGGGTAGAAAAAAGTGGGAAGAAGGATGGCAGAGGGGTAATGCTGGATTATAGAAAATCACTCCAAGTGCTCTTAAAAACATTCTTTCAGTGAAACCTAGAAAAGACAATGGCCAACATATTAGCCCTTTCAGTTTCAAAGGTGTTCAATGCAAGCTAGAGGTAGATATGCTTTTTTAGATACTGTCAACTAAAATTTAGATAGTGTTGAGTTAATCTTTCAACAAACTTTCCTGAACCCTATCTACAGATTGAGAGGGAATGAAATTTTCTATTAATGTAAATTATACAGAGAAAAGGATAAAAATATAGTATTAGGCCTACATC
>NW_007729806.1:197663-198579 GCF_000696425.1 Galeopterus variegatus | reverse complement strand
TTTTTTTTCCTACTAGTTAAAATGCTGAAATTTGTAGTAAAACAGACACACATTGAACCATTGGTTTGTAAAAATTAAATAGGGAAATGGGATTGAGAATACAACTAATTTGAATGAATGTCAGGCTAGTTGCCATGATTTTTCTCTCCTTTCAGTGTCTATTTTTCCTGACTAACTGGAATTTTAGTCCTAACACTAGGGAAAGAGGATCAGCATGGTAAATTAATTCCCATTCAGACCAAACTGATTTCAAAGCACAAAGCAAGCACTGGCGAGAGGAGAGCCCTCAGTTACCTGCTGTTTCTCTGTCAGCTGAGGTCAGCTCTCCGTTGATTCCATTCTCTCTGGTATCTGCATAGGAGACCTGTGACCCGTGGTCTCCAAAGGCACCCTCTTCATCTTCCCTGTATGGGAAGCCATTGGCGCTCCGGACCAGTCCTTCCCCTGCCCCACCTTGATCCTTAATCTCAGGCGGATGTGGATGCGCAGATGCCTCTGTTAGTTGAGCTGAGGTCCAATGAGGTGCCTTTGCTTCATCTTTCCGTTCATCTGCCATTCTTCAAAGCCCTGTCACTTCTCCTACGATTGGAAGGGAAAAAATAGTAGCCATCACTTTGGGGAAATTTTCTGATCTGATGTTAGTAGTACCAAGGTAGGGGAAATGTGTATCAAATCCAGTGGTATGCTCAAAGAAACTTGCTGAATAACCTTCTTTTAAATATCAAGAACTAGCCCATTGTTAACACCTTGGTTTTTACTGACCATTTCTGGAATATTTGTTCTTTTAATATAAGATAACCATCATTTTACACACACTCTTTTCTTTTTTTAAACTAGTGTTAGGCATTTAAAGACACATTTGAACTGTCATTGACATATGGTCTTGAATGTTGACTCTTCTGTAGAGTTAAGGAAT
>NW_007729806.1:159708-196931 GCF_000696425.1 Galeopterus variegatus | reverse complement strand
TCAGTTTCAAAGGTGTTCAATGCAAGCTAGAGGTAGATATGCTTTTTTAGATACTGTCAACTAAAATTTAGATAGTGTTGAGTTAATCTTTCAACAAACTTTCCTGAACCCTATCTACAGATTGAGAGGGAATGACATTTTCTATTAATGTAAATTATACAGAGAAAAGGATAAAAATATAGTATTAGGCCTACATCCTACCTTATGGCAGTATTTCACAGCTAAGTCAAATAAGGTCTGAAAAAGCTAAATTATTGACATATATCAGGAAGCGGTAAGTGATGGCAAAGGATGACTTAGTCATGGAGGAGGTGTTCTATACATGTTAAGTCAATGGCAGATATTGCACGACCTTCTCTTTCTTATATGCTGATGCTACTAAGTTTAGAGATGTAATTGATGAGAGAGGTGATTCACCATTCAGTTTTGGAAAGCTGCTGCCAGTGATGTAGTTTCATTGATGGCTTACTATCCCTGCATTAAGGGTGATGACATAGGCAATGACTGCATCTGATGGAAACTAAGATCTTTTCTTTTGTCAAAAAGTAACTCAAGCAAAGACCTCCAAACAAGCAAACAAAAATTGTTTTAAAACAAATCTACTCCTTACTACCAAGCTTTGTTTAGAGACACTACAAATAAATCAAGCTGTTAAGAAAATAAGCTTTACTACCAGGTTTCTAACAAGCATCTGTCTGTTTTTTACTGAATTTTGATGCTATCTTCAGCTCCCTCTGTTTTCTACTGATACAAGAAAGAGCTAGATGAGTTAATTCATTTAAACTAATTTGACTACAGTAACAAACTGCCCCCGAAACTGTCTCCCAAAGGGTTCTATTTACCCTCCCTAAGAACATATTTAAACAGGATGTAAGAAATTTTTCTTTTAAAACATTGATTGAAGGGCTTATAATAAAACAGGAAGCATCCCTACATTACCCACTATGTGCAAAGAACTGTATGTGCAGAATAGTTTTCTCATCTGCAAAACGAAGACAACAATGCCTAGTTTTATGGGCTTGTTACAAAGTTCAAGCAGAATAAAATAAAGGGCTCAACATCGTCCCTGGCATGCTCAATAAATAGTAATTATTATATTTGTTATTGTTCTTCTTATTATATATAGCACCAGTCATTACACATAAAACATTGTAAGTAGTCTTCTGGAATTGTTGGCACAAGAACAGGATACTGAAAACTTGGTAAGTACAATGAGAGTTACTTGCGGATCTGCCCTCAGACATTGTGTAGGACTGAATGAACATCCCAAGACAGTCATGGCAAATGTCCCAGATATGGGAGCCTCATGAGAGAAGTGCATCCTCAGAATTTACCTCTCTACGTGTACATTTGAAAACTTAGCTACATCTTTTATAAAGATGATTCTGCAATGTTCTACACTCCATTCAGCCAGTGCCTTCCAGTCAAATATCAAAGGACCTAATTCAGGAGTCTAAGCATTTCATTTCTTGCAAGTTATGGTATCTTTGTATGTCTCAGGGACTGAGGCAATTATCTATTCAAATCGTGACTTTCTGGATCACAATTCAAAGGACCTAATTCAGGAGTCTAAGCATTTCATTTCTTGCAAGTTATGGTATCTTTGTATATCTCAGGGACTGAGGCAATTATCTATTCAAATCGTGACTTTCTGGATCACAACGTTGTATTGATAGATACTTGCCTCCCTCAGCATCTTATCATTACCTGCCCTGATCTCTTTACTTTTCCTTTACCAGAATAACTTAATTAAAATTTCCATATTCTTATATGATCTCATGTATTTTGTGTGCAGAGTGAACAATATTAAATAGAAAAAGTTTCACATAATGAAGTGCATGCATTGTTAATGCAGCTTTTAAAAAAATAGGTTTTATATTTTGTGGAACAGTTTTAGATTTGTAGGAAAATTGAGCAGATACTCCAGAGAGTTCCCAGGTATCCCTTGTGCACAATTTCCCCTATTTTGAACATCTTACATTGGTATGGTTGATGTACTATAATTAACATATTGATACGTTATTAACTGAAGTCCATAGTTTATTTGTATTACCTTAGTTTTTAACCTAATGTCCTTTTTGTTGTTTTTGTTTCAGGACCTCATTCAGGATACTACACTACATTTAGTTTTCATGTCTCCTTAGGTTCCTCTAAGCCCTTGATCTTGACAGTTTTGAGGAGTACTAGTAAGAGAAATTGCAGGATACCCCTCTATTAAAATCTGTCTGATTTTTTTCATGGTTAGTCTCAGGTTATGTGTTTTGTGGCGGAAGAGCTCAGAGGTAAAGTGCTTAGTTAATCTTGGGAGATGCTGAGCTACATGGGCATGTTTACTACTAGCCTTCCAAGAGCTTTTGATATATTACTGGATATTTGAATCTCAGGGACTGAGGTAGTAATGTCTAAAGCATCCCAAATCAATTGGCCGCAGAACACTTTTACTGATTCCATGTTTACTAACATCTCTAAGAGGATTTGGGAAATATTTAGTTTTGTACTTTAGCCCATGTTGAACTCTGAGAGTTCTAGCCACTTGATATGCAAAGTAAATAAAACAGTATGAGCGTCCAAATTTCTCCACCTTCCCCCACCCCGCCCCCCCAGAGCTCTCTGAAACAGATTTCTCAGTGACCGAAATCCTCATCTTGAACCTTACAAACCAACACCTACATGGGGAGAGTGCTACTTAGTAATCATCCACTTAAAATGTTAAGACAATTTGTTTTCAAGAGGCCAGGAATTCTAAAAATGAATTCCTTAGTTTTTAATGCCTTAGTGTTTTGAATGTTTTAAAATTTAATCACCAAAATTAAGTTTGAAAGATGATAGGGCCAGTTAGCCACACTGATTTCACTTAAACCAGAGGCACAAATAAATTGAATTTATTACTTAAAAAACATCATCTAACTTCCTGATAAAACTATTTAGGTAATACTCCTTAAAATGTATGCATATTAATCAGATATAATTTTCCAATTTATTTTGGCATTTACAATGGACACAGTCTAACCATTTATCAAGTGGCAAATGTTTAAGGGGATTTCAAGCTAGAAATGGCACTGTTCTGACAAAACAAACTTTGACAGAAAATATGATTTGGAAAGATTGCCTCTACTCTGGAGAGAAGCTTCTAGAATCAAACGAGACACTATTTGGCCACACATTTATAATCACAACATGATTTCATTAAAATACCACCCACAGGATGATAAATTTCACTTTAATTTTTAATCAAATTTTGGGGTCACAGATTCATCTCCATTGTTCAAAATGATATTTCCAACATTTAAAAGTGATCAAATCCTTCTTTAATTTCTTCTTCCTGATGTAATACCATTTTTACCTGAATCTCTCTGAAAAACCATGTGAGAAGATATGTAAGCTGAGACAAAGGCAAATCCTCTCCAAATCTGTAAAAAGAACCTTGTGAGGTACCAGAAACTGTTAACATTCCATTCTTACTGTGTAATGGGAAAGACTTTCTTCTCTCCAAATTGCAAAAGATCACAGATCTAAAGTGCTTCTAACTGCCAAACAGCTGGGCATCTGCCACACAATCTCTGGTTTGACAAAGCAAGCTGAGAAGCTACCTGAACTCTTCTCTCTCTCCCCAGCCAGCAAAGCCTAGCTTGATAATGTGAGTAAGGAAATCTAAGTACACGACTTTGATTTACAATTTATAACATATTGTAATGGGAATCTTAGCTGTTAGGACTAAATACAAATGCCAATATGAATGGAGATCCAGTTATTGGTAATATGAATTTTTAAAAAAGAAATCCAAGAAGTTCAAATTTCTATTTATATCAGAATAAGGTATTTCACTTGACTTTATCGTGACTATTATGTTACATATTACAGGGTCCAAATATTCTTTCCAATTAAGTTATACAGTTGGAAAAAAGGCTAAGGGATCTTGTGCCACCAGAAATGTTAGTTAAAACCTAAGTGGTGAGCTTCAATCTTTGCTACGCTTTGTTGTTAAGCAATTTCTTCTTGATATTTGAGAGTTCTCTAATAATTCAGACATTTCTTCTTCATAGAAAGCTAAATCTCCACTCCTTAAAATTCCAGCTTTTTCAATAACCTTAGATCTGGATCTCCCATTCTAATGTTCCTTGGCAAGAGCATGGCATGTTTTTATCCCAGCTTCTGGACCACTGATCACTGCTGCACTCTGATTCGTTTCACTGATGGATAATTATGAAAATGTAAGATTCTTTAATATTTGTTGATCTGTCATTAACCTTTGATTCCAATGACATGAGTCAAACTACAAGTTTTGGCATCGATCAGATTGTTAACCTATTGAAGATTCAACCTGTATTATGTTATGTCAAAAAATTGCTATAACCATCATAGAACAATCTTTCTACAGATTAAATTCCAAACTGAAATGGTATATGGATTAGTTCCTGATCTGTTTAACATATGTAAAATTCCTCAATTTTGTTTTAGGTATATTGAATGCATACATGTTTCATATTGCAGAATAAAACAAGTGTTTCCCCCATGTTGATTAAAAGGTTTCAGTACCATAAACTATGAATCTTATAAGTATCTAATTTATTAGTTAATTCTAACTAAGAAATACCACATAATAGAAGAGACAGAGAAAGCAAGTAAAAGAGTTAAAGGAACAACAACAAAACAACAGAAAAAAGAACAAAAGCAAACATCTAGCTCAATGTAAAACATGGGTATCATGGCAAAACTCAATTTATAGTTTGGGACAAATATATTACAATTTTCAATTACTTAATAGAAAATTTTTATCTATATGATAATTAATATAGGCTCTTGGAGACTTTTTGTAGCTTATGGGTAGGTCTGTCAATTATTACTGCTACGACTTATTAGCTTTCTAGAGGATTGACTGCAACATCAATAACTAGATTTCTACTATATTAGGATTTTCTTGTACATAAATAAATCTGCTTACAAAATTTCCTAAGCCTAAGACTGCAATACTTTATGTTTCAAAACTCTGGGATTTTACTTCAGTATCTGTCTAGATACTTAAGTGAATTCATATTTTTTTGCCTATGAGAAAAAAATTTGACTTACAGGCAGCCAAAAAGTTTGCCTCTAAATCGATAAAACCACTGTGGAAACATTGTCTTTTGTGATACAATTGTCCCTTGTAAAAGGATCTACATAATAAATTAATTTATGCTGGAATTTAAAAATAAGATAACATGTATTTTGCTTATGTATGAAAATTCTTAGGTTATCAGGCAATACATCTGTTCTCACGTTTTCCCTTAATTACCAGGAACTTTAATGCAGTATCTACCTCATTCTAAGTCTTTGGTATTGCATTCTTTTCCTTCTTTTATATATAATTTAACTGCAAAATTTATCAAATCTTTTCTAAAAGCAGATAGGATATATATCATAAATATATAATAATTGTGCATATTTCATTCCAACATTTTACTTTAGGGTATGGTTCTTTCAAGAAATGTATATAATATCATTTAGCGCACAATAGCTCTTATTTATGTATATAAAGTAAATAAAATACAAAATAGACATCAATCTTTTCCATACAAAACATTTTATAAAACTTTAAGCAATATTTTAGAAATTCCAGATAAGTTATAGATTAACAAACTCTAGCAGAAAAATCTGATTTCTTGGAATAGATAACATTATTTGGTTTTTTAAAAAAGTGTTTCTCCTTTGTCCATCTTCCTTGAACACTCTTTTAATTACCATCCAAGCAAACGTTACTAAAGGAACGATAACTTCAAAATGGCAAATGATTTACTATATTGGAGATGGCCAAATATCACACTTCTGTTGGTTTTTTCCAAGGGCTTTAAAACTGAATACGCACATTAAAACTTAATGCACTTAGCTGATTCAAAAAGAGAAGCACTTTCATCTGGACTTCTACCTTATCATTATTCTCTGAATATTGCACATGAAAAAAATAGTCTGATATACTCTGATAGTTCTTGAATTTTTTGTTCTTTCAGCAAGTAGCAAATGGGTATATTTGTGTAAGTGAGCGAAAGAGCAGTTCTTCAGTATATATGCCTGAGGGCTTGCAGACCCAAGAAAACAAGGTACAGGCGGATACTCTGATAGTTCTTGAATTTTTTGTTCTTTCAGCAAGTAGCAAATGGGTATATTTGTGTCAGTGAGTGAAAGAGCAGTTCTTCAGTATATATGCCTGAGGGCTTGCAGACCCAAGAAAACAAGGTTCAGGCTATCACATTTCCTCCACTATTTCAAGGGAAGAAATAAGAAGTAAGCAAGAATGCCAGAAGAAAATGTCCCTTACAGCCCTCTGTCTTTCTGAGCTACTGATAAATTTATTTTCTCTGGACAAATCCAGGACTAAGGATGCAAATCAGAGACATGGTTTATTAAAAAAGAAACCATTTCCTACTTTTGTCTATACTTAAAAATTTTGAGTTTTTCATACCTTTCCTTCAAAATCTGAAAATGTTTATGCAAAAGTAAGATGTGCAAAACCAAAAAATGAAAGTAATATTCAAAACTACCAAAGCACCATTTAGTCATAAATTGGGTTTCAAATACTTGCTAAATGTGGAATGAATTAATCATCAACTCCCTGCCTCAAAGGAAACACAGGGATAAAGGCCTGTCAGCTGTAGATGTTTGGCCAATTCTAGCTCAGTGGGTAAGAGGATAATAATTTTGAACCTAATTTTCAGGGCTGTCATGGTCGAAGAACTGGAACTCAAATTCTAACTCCATTTGGAGCATGTGAAAAATAACAAGTAGAACAAACTACTAGACATGAATAAAGCATTGTAGACATAATAGAGACTATGTGATATACCAGGGTACTTCAAAAAGTTCGTGGAAATATCTGTATGGGTTTTTAATTCTATTTTTCCATGAACTTTTTGAAGTACCCTCATATAGATTTAGAAATATCTTTAAGATAAATTATTTCAGTCCATTTCAGAAAAGGTTTTAAAATTATGAAACTAAAATATTCTTTGGTGACCATCCATTCCAGTGTATCTTAAAATGTTTTCAGTCAATTACCTCCCCTATAGATCTAATAGATTAGAATTTCTACATGGGAGCTTGCAAATTGGTAGCTTAGCAAGCTGAGCAGGTGACTCTGATATACTAAAGTTTGAAGACTGGTGCTGTCAGCCTCTTCTGCTGCATTGGACTTCAGAAAAGAATGGGAGTGACAGAAACACACAAAACACCCTTATAGAATAACTGACGTAAAGGGCTAAGGGAATTATGTGGATAGGTCACATGATCATTCTCACAAACAGAAGCTGAGTTTTCTCTTCCTTCTCCAGGACACTCATGACGAGTTGATGGAGTCCAATCACAAGATGGACGGTTCTTATTCCAATTTACGGGGTGGGGTTGGGGGTGTAGAATAAGGACATTCTCTGTTGTGCCTACTTGTACTTGAAAGAGGCAGAAATATCCTAGAAGAATGTTTAAAATTATCCACTCTCTGTGGTAAAAAAAAAAAAAAAGAAGAAGAAAAAGAAAAGTGACTGGTCAGTTCCTGGTCAGTCATCCATCTTCAAATTGTCTTTGGAATATTTATTTTAGACATTCCTAATGATGCATTAATGGTTTCTGACAGAAGTACACTTGCTTAAAATATTTCAAATTGAGTTATAATTTTCTTTACCTGTTAGATCATTTTGGAGATGGATGTGGTATAATAGGCAGGATGTGAATGTACACTAGATGATTCTGAATTTGTAACACTCTCAAAGAAGTAAATCAAAGATATGATATCTAGATAGTTGAGACATGTGCTGAAGGTGTCATTAAGTAGAGTAGATCTGATTCTCCTGAGATTCTCATTTACCTACAAACGTCACTGTTTTTCATTGGATCACAATATTGGAAAGATCACAAAGCACAGAAATAGTCACTGATTACAGTTATTACTAAGCAGCGTTAAATACTCTCAAAAATTGGCAAAAGGAGAAACAATGAAATCTTGGAAAATCTAAAGGAAAAACATGTTGTGTGCCAGATAGGCATGTCTCCATTTTTATAATGCGCTTGGCATAGACAGTTCCAGAATGTTTTCTATGTATGTTCTGCCCTATCATCATGTAACGTGCCAGTTCAATCAAAACATTGGACTTATAATTTTGTGCTGCTACATATCCAAAGATGAACAAAAGAATAAAACAACCAGCTATATAATGCAATTAAGCACATGAATATTGTTTCCTTTCCATGTAGGCTCAATTATGCCTTATACTACTACTATCCAATACCATTACCACAAAACAGAGACTTTTTGGGGTCCCTTACAGTATCAGAAGTATATGTAGGATCCGTATCTTTGTTTACAAATGGCGAGGAGTCCTAAGCTTAAATATTTGTTGATAAACTGCCTGCAATCCTGTATTCCTCCTGTTTGTCTTCTGTGCAAAACTGAGAAAAAGGTTCTTGATGACATGAAAAGTTAAGCTGAAAATCCTGACATTTGTTTCAGGTCTCCTCTGCTCCTTTCAGGCTGATTGTAAAATACCTGTGAGGATGACATATTCTTCATCTCACACCATGACTAATAAAACAATTTAGTATTAAGAAAGTTGGTAGGTGTATAATTGATTATTTCTGATGATAATAGATACAGAATACAGAACAAGCCAGTGTTAGGTTATTGCTAGAACTGGATAAGATAATACAAAAAAAGCATAATTCCAGTTATGGAATTTATTATTTATTAATTTATTTATTATTAAGTTGGAAGCCCAATAAATACTACCTAATATTTGTTATTATTTTATGGTTTTTATTTGAACATTTTCAGCAATAGAATCTAGTGCATTGTCTGCCTCATACTGAAAAACTAAAGCCAAAGAGAGTAAATTATCTAACCAAATTAGAGACTTCCAGGCAGATGTGGAATGAGAAACCAAATGCACCAACATCCATTCCTTTGCTCACTGTCTCACCAAGCAGTGAGAGTGTCAGAATGGAGTTGGAGCTAGAAAGAGAATCCAGTCCAGATAATATGACTTTGTAACATGTTCCATTGATAATAACCTACCACATTAAACTGTGTAAGGTTCTTTATTTGACCTGTGGTATACAAACTATACTTCACAGCTATATATTATTTGAGCTCTTTTTTGACATAAGAGGACTAATAAATACCTCATATTCATATCAGAAATAAATAGTATTTCATATGCTCTAGAGCTTTAGCCTCTACTAGTGATATTAAATTGTGAACTTCTAATTAGATATTGGAGATACAATGGAATAAGTAATAAATCTCCAACCAGAAGATTAGGGTGGAATCCAGGTTCTACCACTTACTAGGTATGTAAACTCAGACATGACACTATACCTGAGAGTTAGTTTCATAAGCATATAATTAACTACTGAACCATTAAACAGATAAATTTTGACCCCTACATTAGCATTTTTTTCTAAAAGAATAAATTCAATCATAATAACTTTAATAAAATTCTTCTTAAGCATTAATTTAACCATCAGAATAAAAAGCTAAAGAAAAAAATTATAATTTGAATTTTGACAATGAATGATTTTGTTTTAAACTTCTTTCAGTTTGAAATCTGATCCAAGACCTGTCAGACTTTGTCAAGTGTCACATAACAAAGCACTGTAAAAGTAAACCTTTCTATGAGCACAAATTTGAGGAATTTTCTATAGGATGATGGACATTCCAAAGGAAAATTTAAGCCATAAATACTGACCACCACAGAGCAAAGATCCTTTGGTTCTGGACATCTGCAATCTACATAATAGGCAAAGCATTGTGTGGACTGCTACTGTGGCTACAATCTGAAAAAAGTAATCACTACTTGAGGACTAAAAGCTTCGGAGACTTTCTTACAAGAGGTTGTAATGGGGTTGTGACCTAGGTCAACTAGGAGGCTGTGCTATATAACACAAAAGAAGATGCGAGAATTAAAAACAAAAAAAACAAAACCCTAAAAGTTGGAGAAGAAAATGACAGTCATAAGAACAAAAAAGGGTGGACAACTGAAAGTGGAGAATGTATTAGAGCATAAATTCAGAAACAAAATGCTTTATTGTTTCTCATGAATGGGATCTGCTTTTGGCTATGTTAAACAGAAGGAAGGGTGATGTGCTAGGGAACTATAAGCAAGATACCATTTGTTCTGTTTCCTGCTTTTTATGGGATCTTCTCAGTCCTTTTATCTTTTGATGAACAATTCTCCCTCCACAACCACAAGCCATCTACTGAAGCTCTGCTTCTAATATATTCATATCAAAATCTTATTCCAAATATAGTAAGTGTACATGGGTTTACAGCATAATCAGTTATAGCATTTGTGTTTTTGCATTTGTTTGAGTCTTATGCACTCCTTGTCAGTGGATGTGTTTAAGCAAAACTTGAATGAATATCCTATCATGAACATTATAGAATCAATTCTGGTTTTGATGAATAATTATTCAAAATGTCTCCAAAACTTTAAGGGAAAGGCGTCTATGTATCAGGAAGTAGGGAACATACTGGGAATACAACACATACAGCCTTATGTTGAAGGAGGTCACAGACAAAACAACAACAAAAACACAGTGTGGTACAAGCTGTGATAGAGATGGGGCAGGAGGTCGTGACGGTACATGGACAGCTCCTACCACACTGGGAAGTCAATCAATACCTCCTAGAGGAGGTAACATCTGAGCTGAGTTTAAAGGACAAGTAGGAGTTAGCCAAAGAAAGGACAGGAACTTTTTTAGGAAGAAAGAGCCTGGCTGACCAAATCCTATGTTTCTGTTGTTGTTTTGTTTGTTTTTAAGACTTGGGCTAAGCAACACCTTCTGGGAAGGTATCATAATGAGCTCTCTTCGGGCATCCCTGTGACTCCAGTTGTCACGCTGGGTTAGAGTTTCCTCACTAGTCTCCGTCCCCTTCATGAAGCTGTGAGCTCCTGGAAGGAGAGCTATGACTAATTCACCTCCGATCTCCAGCACTGACCACAGTGTGTGACCCAGAGTAGACCCAACAACAAATGCTTACTAAATGAACGAGTGAAGAATGTGCATAAAGTACAAGATTGTCCAGTATGTGTGGGGAAATGAGGATGGCTGGCAGGCAATGGCAGAATCATAGAGGGAAGCAGTAAGCCGTGCCCAGACTCTGTCCTGAAGGCCATGGGGTACCCATGAAGATGAGAGAGGGGTGGCATACTCAAGTTTATTTTTTAGAATGATCGATCCAGCACTGGTATGAAAAGTGAATTGGAAGAAGGCATGACTAAAGATAGAAACATCTCTTAGAGACTGTGTTTAGGAACGGAGCATATGGCAGCATGATTGCGATCAAAACGAGGGCTAGATTCTATGTTCAAAAAATAAAGTCAAAACAAAACTTAATCCTCAAATTAATATAGTCTATTTAATAAATTTCTTTTTAACAAAGTGCCTTATAATGAAAGTTTTTGTATTTATTTTACCTATCTATAATCTATCTATTTAAAAATATCTTACTATCTACCTGTTGCAAGAAGCAGATTGATAAAATGTCCTGTTTCATACTATTTTTGCTGTTGTTGTTGGCAGCTGGCTGGTACAGGGATTGAACCCTGGACTTTATTGTTATCAGTGCCATGCTCTAACCAACTGAGCTAACCAGCCAGCACCCTGTTTCATACCATTTTGACAGGTATTTACCTTATTACTCTTTCGAGTTTAGTTTGTGATCAAGTAATACATCATGTTCTAAAGAGTTCCTTTTCATTAAAATTTGCTGTGTTAACAAATACCTTACTTGATTTGTGATGAGCAATATAAGATGGAATTATTTTTTGTTGTTTTTGTTACCCACTGTGAGTTCTATGAGGTTCTTTTAGATGCCACCTTTTTTTTCCCCCCAGATGTAATGGCAGGTTACACAAGCATACAAGCCTGGTCAGGACTGCAATCTTATGATGAGACATTGAAGCAGGAAAATGCAGAATGTTGAGAAGAAAAACAAGGAGCCTAAATAACTGAAACACTGGACATTTCTTTGAGAGGCACTGATTTACAAATTGCATTAATGAGCATGAATTGAGCCTTCATTTAATTTTTAAGATCACTATCAATCTATTAATTCATTTATTATGCTTTCTAGTATCTCATTTAATAATCATTTACTGAATACCAGCTTTATACCAGGAATTCTGTTGGGCAATGGGAATACAATGATGATGGACTCTGATCACAAACTGCTCACACTAGAAGGCAGATGTGTTTGAAAAATATACATTATGGGCCGGCCCAGTGGCGCACTCGGTAGAGTGCGGCGCTTTGGAGTGCGGTGGCGCTCCCACCGAGGGTTCGGATCCCATATAGAGACCGGTCCGCTCACTGGTTGAGCGCGGTGTGGGCGCGACACCGAGGGTTGCGATCCCGTTGCCAGTCGCAGTATGGGCGTGACACCAAGGGTTGCGATCCCATTACCGGTCACGAAAAAAGACAAAAAGGTAAAAATATATATATATATATATACACATTACAAGATAACACAGTAAATGCAAGAATAGAGGACAAAACAGGTTCTGCATGAATATCAACCTTCTGAATCATACATATTTAAAAAGAAAAATGGATCCAAGTTATGGCACCAAAAATATGGATGGATACAAAATATTTACATTACGTGCATTTTTTTTTTTTGTCCTTTTTGAGACCGGCCGCACCGCGCTCACTGTGAGCACACCAGTCATCCCTATATAGGATCCGAACCCGCGGCGGGAGCGCTGCAGCACTCCCAGCCCCGCACTCTCCCGAGTGCGCCACGGGCCCGGCCCGACATTACATGCATTTTTAAATATATTAAACTACTATATCTATGGAGAATCAAAAATCTAGTTAATTATATTAAACACTAACTTTTTTCTAGAAATAGGTAAAATAGTCATAAAAAAGTAAAGTATGAATCATAAAATAGAGCAATTTCTCTCTCTCTCTCTCTCTCTCTTTTTTTTTTATGGATTTAGGACAGGCTGTCTGCTATCTTGGGCTATGGCCACTGCTGGCTGTAATTGTGACTCAGAGGTACTCTGAGTTAAATTGAAAGCAGCCTTGTTCACTTTACCAGTTGAATTGGGCCAAAAAGAAAGCATACAGAATCCTTATAATTTGGAATTCCCTCACAAGTCAGCTCTGATACATTTGGGTCAGCCTTCACATACTGCTTGACTTATCTCTTTGAGCAGACATATCTTTGTGTACCCAGGAGTGAATACCAGAAATCAGGTCAATTTTCATGGCTTGCTACTTGCATTCTGCCAAACTTCTGGAGGGGTATGATGTGACATAATTTTGCTAAATCCTCCAGGCCTGAAATGTATATAATTAGTCTATATTGATGAGATGCTCAAATGTTGAACTGGAAAAAATATTCAAGTAAAAAAAAACTACAATAATTAATTTTTCTATAAAGATAAATATCTCAATCTTATATGTAAAAGTCTTAATGTAAGTATAGGTAAATATGTGGCAATATTATATGGTGGACCTATAGGCAAAAACAGTTTCATATAAAAATAGGCCCATTGTATGTAAGTCAGGCAAAC
Source organism: Galeopterus variegatus (assembly GCF_000696425.1). Lineage (NCBI taxonomy): Eukaryota > Metazoa > Chordata > Mammalia > Dermoptera > Cynocephalidae > Galeopterus > Galeopterus variegatus. The sequence continues at coordinate 183,387 of NW_007729806.1, read as the reverse complement.
AGGTCCTGGCTAAGAGCAAATAAAAGAAGTTTGGAACATAAAAATAGTTAAATTAGTTTTAAAATGAAACAAAATTACAAATTTTTAAGGAGGCATTATTCATTTTTTAATGTACTCACTGTGTGGCATTTATTTTTATTAAATCCAATATATGTTTAGCATTTTATAACCATTGCAATGATAAAGGATTTTATAACCATTGCAATGATAAAGGATTTTAAATGGCATTAGGGAGTGGGAGAGAAGATGACAAGTGAGGCTGATGAGACACCTTTGGGCAGGTTAGTGATGTTACTAGTTACACTATGGCTGACAAGGAAAGAGAGAAAGAACCACCCTAGGCTGACTGCTCCTTGCCTTTCCGGGATTACAGCTGGACTGAGGAGAGAGGAAGATGGCAGCGGTCAACATGCTTGCAGAAATACCACGGGAACTTCATTCAGGTAGGCACTGTTTGAGCTTTCATTTGGCACCCTTGTGATTTTTAGATTTTTAATGTATAAATCCAAGAATCCACCTTAATGCTTTTAGAGAAGCAATGAATAGGAAAATCTGGAGATTCTACCCATCTCTGCTACTGTTAATATCTCTAAACTATTTTTTGAAATTCTTTTCAATGAAATGCTTAAGAACTTGGGTACCAGAAATAAATTTATAGACTAAGACGGCTCTTCAATATTGGGCAAGTATATGGACTTTTTCTACATGGTCTTCACTTTTAGAACTGTATTGAAACCTAACATGAAAACACAGGGGTAGTTTTGAAACAAACAAAAGATCACAAAATCTACTTACTAAGCTTTCTTAAAACCCTTAGGTATTAATAATTACACTGAGAAATATTTTTCTTATTATTTCTAAAAACCCATAAAGAAAGTGGCGTATTATTTGAAAGGAGAAATGTGAAGCTATGATTGGAGGATATGGGCGATGGGACTTCCATAGCACGGTTTGTAGATCTCCATTAGGCTAAGCTAATTCTACTAGTAGACTGTACTCCATCCCCATCTAAGGCCAGTTCTCTTGATACTCCATGAAAATATTGAAAAGTATCTGAAAGAAATAGATTGAGAAAGCAATATCTTCACCCAAAGAAGTATGGAAACAAAGAATTTGCTTCCTTGATTTTTTCCAAATCCTTTATTTGCTAAATTAGGAGCTAGATCAAGGAGAGGAAATTCTCCAAATTTAGGTTAGATGTTCAAAGTTAAGTATGTAAAAAACGTGAACTCAAGATATGATCAGGAAACTCAATGATATGAGAAAGCTCTAGATAACTGCTTTTCTCCAAGAAAAATGGTCATAAAGACCTGTCATTTACTTTCACATGAGACCATACTTCCATTTGGGCATTTTGGTTGAGAACTTGCTAAGAAGCAAAACTTAAGTTCCTCTTTCTTATCAATTCCTCTCTTTGCTTTATCTATTTTTCTAAAAAATGAATGAAATTAGAATAAAATATTTTAAAACTAAAACTATATTCCATGTTTGGCATTTATCATAAAGGCCAAGGAAAACACTTTAGTTGGACATAATAAACTCAGGATATCCCAAATTATGATGCATAGCTACAACTCCTTTGAGATTCAACAGACTTTAAATGTGGAGGAACCCAAAATTCCTTAGGAAAGAGTAAAAGGCTTTTCAGGAATAATTTGTAAATAAGACATAGAACATTTCACTCATTTTAAACTAAAAGAAAACAGTGAGGCAAGTGCCTAATGCACAAACAGCAGGAGGGAGAAATATGAGATCAGAAAATGTTCTCTTCTGATGGTAAAATTTAACAATATTTACTGTACACCTATTATGTCACAGACAACATAGGACAGAAATGTTTCAAGATCCTGGGGATATACAAACACTAGCGAGACCCAGGTTGTGTACTTGACACAAGATGGGAAAGGAGCTATTGAGAGAAACTAACATCAACATACAGTTATATGGCAATATAATAAATCCTATAATGGAAGTAGAAAGGGATTCTGTGGAAATCTTGAGGAAATCAGAAAATTCATAGAAGACTTTCAGAATGCCAAAGCTTGTTTCAATCTTGAAAGGGTGTTCATGGTAAACAAGAGAATAGATGTAGATGATGAAACGTGTACTATAAATTTTATGATTATTAATGGTATAACGCTGAAAAACTTTAAGCAGATGAATGATGAGATAGAGAAAGACTGTAGAAATCTACGATCAGAAATAGGAAAAGTAGATTGGTAGTCAACAACACAACAATCATTGAGAAAGCACATAAAACTTTAAGTTAGAAGTAGTGGGATTGGAGATAAGAGGAAGATATAAAATGTCTATTTTGAGACATAGGGAGGTCTTTCAACATGTTCCAGATCATACAAAATTGCTGTCCTCATGAAACTTATGTTTTAATTGAGTAATCATACAGTAACCAAACACCTAATTAAAATATAAAGTTTTAATACTGAATCATTAATATAAAATTTATACTTAATATAAGCTATTTAATTTAATATCTCATAGTTAATACAAAATTTTAAATGAGAAAAATATAGCAAGGTGAGAGGAGGGTGCTATTTTCAATAGCGTGGCCGGGAAAGCATCTCTGAGGAGGTGACCTCAGAGGAGTGATTCAAATGATTTGGAGGTGCAAAGAATAGGGGTAAGAATGTTCCAGAAGATTGCAGAAGGTGCTGTAAGTACAGAGGCCCTACTGTGGGAATGAACTTGCTGTGTTTGAGGCTGACTTGGAGTAAGACAGAGCGCTGTGTGAGAGGCAAGTTGTAGAGGATCCTGTGAAACTCGGTTAAGGGTCTGGATTTATTTCAGAGTATGATGAAAAGTCTTTGCAGGATTTTAAGCAGCGTGGTAATAACCATTGAAAAATTCATATGGCTGATGGGTGGAGAGTGGAGCACAGTGGGGACAAGGGTGTAGACCGGGAGGCCAGTCAGGGGGCTACTCCATCCGCTGAAGAGATGACGGCCACTTGGACACAGGGATGTTAAGGAAGAGCATGAGGAGTCAGCAGACTCTGGTCACCAGAAGCAACAGTTGCAGGAAAGGCTTGTCATGATTTAAACTACAGTGGAAACAAAGTTAGAAGGGTTTTCTGTGTATTTTCCATGTACACAGATTTTAAACAATGTAATATAGTTACTCAGTTCTGCCATGAGAAAATTATATAAAAATATACATCAATATGTTACTTCCCTACAAAGCTTCATAGAAGAATTTCCCTGACCTCATGTTCCATTCAAATAACACGTTTGCAGTGTATATTTAAGGGATCCATAGATACATGTGTGTATGGGTATATCACACAAATGTTTGTACATATATACTATTACATTACTATAATTTTCAATTCCTCTCACTTTTAAAACAAAGTTTCCTTTAAGAATTCTTAGATTCCAAAAACAAGACTCACTCCAATGGTAAACATATGCCACAATGGAATACACAAGCCAAAAACAAAAAGGCTTACACACTGCTTCCCAGTAGGAAGAACTTTCTAGTGCCACAGCAGTCTGTCTTAGAAAAAGGTCTTTTTGATTATTTTGGCCCTTTGCTCTTCATTCAGGATTGATTACTACAGGATATTTCCTAGAGCTCTGTTCACAGTGGTTTTAAATGACTCAGGCTTTGGCACCTCCTCACTAAAGTATTTGCTTAGTGAATTCTAAATTTCTCTTACAAAGACTACAACTGTGTCAGAATCCAACTGCCTTCTGTAGTAATTACTGAGCACATGGTACGACTGGAGTCCTTAACATTCATTAAAAAACAGTGCAGGGGGTGGGTATAAAAAGGAAAAAAGTAAAAAAAAAAATCACAAGAAATTCGCAGGTGTAAGTAAGTCATCACTCTTAGGGAGAAAGATTTGACAGAGACACCCAGAAGGAATCAGCTTCCAAGTCCACCGTGTTGGACTTCTGCTCCTCGTGTCTCAATCTTCTCCCATAGACTGAAGCATCAGTCTTTCCTACATACTTGTAGAAAAGGACAGTCTTCTTGGGATTTCTTCATTTTAAAATACTCTCTGATGCCATGCAAACTTGATTAAATTGCCGCCTACTCTCAAAGGGAAAAGGAGTTTTAACTCTTAAGGAAAAGCCAGTGATCACACACTTACTGTAATGCAGCATTTTTGCAAAAACCCATGCATTCCACAGTCACAGGAAACTGAAACTATGTGACAGAATTATTAGCAAATAAGTTGATTTTTGTAGAATGGCAGATAGAATGGCTTTTACACAACACAATGACCCACTATCCCATTCATATAAAATAATCAGATGCACAGCTACCATTTACATAAATAGCAATGCTTACCACAGCCCAAATAAATAGTACTGACGGTGCAAATGCAAAATATGATGTGAGGGCTACAAATGAGTATTTGTGAGTTCAGCAAAACATCAAAATTCTTTAAATATTTTTTCAAACACACCAACTGTGTTTTTTTTCCCCTCAATATTCTACCTTTACTCTTCATTTTTCCTTAAAAGGGCACACCCTCCTTCAGTTCAAAATAAGTTTTTATTTGGTCATCCTAATTCATGCCTTTTTGTAATGAATTTTAGAAATTCATAAAAGTACAAATATTTATTTTGTTCCTAAATGAAGCTTCCTACATCATTAATCAATTAATTCCCTTAACCAGAAGTTACTGAAGAAAACCAAGAGAAGTACGAGGCATTATGCATTTTTAGCCATTATTACTTTGGAAACAATGATTATTTCTATAAGGAGGGTTTTAAAAAGTATCTTATTCGTGTACTAATGTAAGAATTAACTTTGGTAAACTGATGTATCTACCATATTTACTATTTTAACATGATATTGAAATTATTATGCACAATTTTATCTCTATGGTATGATTGATATCTATTTTTGTTAAGGCTTGAATTATTTGCTCCAAATGTTCAAATACATTAATTTGTAAACAGATTTTCCCTTTCTGTAACAGAGACTGATTGCAGTTCACCAAAACCTGTTTCTTCTTTGTCCTGAGCACACACGTAGAGTACATTTTCTAACCTCCTTGCAATTAGGTGTGGTCAGATGACAGATCCAGCCAAAGTCAAGTGAGCAGAAATGATATGTGCACTTCCAGGTTTGGCTCATCTTCAACTGCCATATGCTCCTCCTTGTTCTTTGCCCTCCCACCAGCTAGATGCAGACAATGACAAGACAAAGTCACAAAGGGAAATAGCCTGGACTCCTGGTTGATGATGAGGAGGACAAACAACCTCTGAACACTCAACCAGGACTATTGGGTGAGCAAGAAACAAAGTTATGACACATTTCCAGACTGATTTGTTTATAGCAATTAGCTAATCCTAACTAATATGCCTGATTTGCAGAAAAGTATGATGAGATTTCAAAAAAAAAAAAAAAAAAGACGAGACTAATAGAAGTAACAGGATTAAATGAAACACATTTAAGTAACTGTCTCCAATTTATTGCCTGCAAGGCCAATCCTGACAGCAACTAGAACAGCTTGGGGGGGGGGGCGGGGGGCGAGAGAGCAAACTCAAGGAAAGGGCATGTCCTGCTGCTCTTCCTAAATTACCCTCTTCATGGCCCTCTGCTTCTGTGGTGTGGCTGCAGCCAAGACGGCCCCGCCTCTAAACTGGTCCTTCTGGAACATCTGCTGTCTGAACAAGCTGGGAACAGAATCTGCAATCACCTTTGGAGAATCTGAGGACAGTTTGGTGTTTGCCACCTCCCTTTCCTGAGATGGTAGAAGACAGAAGCCTTCACACGTGGTCTGCTTCCTGTCTCCCCTGTCCCTCTTCATCCATCCTCATTGTTGTCACCTTTCCTGAGAGGAACAGGTGGCTCTCATTTTTGTAAGCGTTAATCTCACTATGTTCTTTAAGCTATCTTTTCCTGCTTCCTCCAGAACTTTGTTTCATTGAATATCCCCTCCTGATTTTACACTGCCAGCTCATTCCTCCTCCTCCTCCTAATTTGTGACTAAGAACATACTCTTTTCTCCCATCCAAAACAAACAACTAACCACAAACACGCACGCCCACTCAAGAAATGACAATAAAACAATAGCCACCACCATAAAACCTACTTTGTAAATATGCTATATCTCAGCTCATTTCTTTTCACCTCTTTAATCCCTCATTTATTTATCACCTACTTACTCTTTCAGTCATTATTTACTCAGTAGCAACTATTACCAATGACTTGTTAAATAGTATTTTGTTTCAAATCTAATAATATGACTTTGGAGGAACAAATATAGGAAAGACTAAACTTTTGCTTTGAAGGACTTCAGAAAGCTGGGGAGAAAGACAAGATGGAATAATTATACACCAAGATGACTTTTTCTGGTCTTTTTTTGTAAAAAAAAAAAAAAAAAAAAAAAAAAAAAAAAAAAAAAAAAAAAAAAAAAAAAAAAGGGTATGGAAGCCCTACCTTGAACAAAGGCACTATTAATATCATTTTTTAGGACTGGAGAAAAAAAGCATCATAGAGGGAGTGACATTTGATTTGAATAGACACAGGCTTTTGTAAGGCAGACAAGGCGAGCATGGGTACTTAGGTAGAAGTAGCAGAAATGATAAAAGCAACAGTAACATGAGAAAAACACAGCATACAAAGAGAAATAATTAAGTTGAGGAAGCAACAAGTGGTCTGCTGTGGTTAGAATGAAGAAAAGGTAAACAAGTAGGAGGGAGGGACTGGAGATTGTCCAGAAGTAGCTGCTTTTAGTCCTACTTTATAGGGTCTTGAATGGGTTTGGACCTTTATGCTATAGGAAAAGTTTAAGGAAAAAAACCAAAATGATCTGATGTACACTAAAAATAACATGGAGATAGCACAGAGGAGCGTCAACTTATAGAAGAACCAGGGAAAGGAAAACAAATCAAAGGTCTTAGAAAGGTTCGGGTGAATGCACTGGACACCTGGGCTGAGGGAGTAAGATGGCTCAGTTTTCTGGGATATCTCCAAAGCTGGTGCCTGGCTGAACAGGAATTACATAAGAGAGAGGATTAAAAGATAGATCCATAGATTTCTTTTTGGATACCTTGATAGACACTAATGGAGATACACAAGACTCTGGGGCCAGGAAGAGCACAGAGGGAAAATGATCAGCTCTTTTGGACACGTGGAATCGGTGATGCCTGACTGCAGCACATCTGGATGAATATGTCCGGAGTATGTTAGAAAGTCTGTTTGGTGGTCAGAAAGGTGGAGTTGGAGGCAGAGGCTTCGTGGTTGTTGAAGTTTTTCTGTGTCTTGACAGTCACTAGTAACCCTACTAAGCATGAAGTAGAACACTTTTATTGTTCATTCTCAGTTCTCCACGACTTAACGTGCCATTCTCTGTAGTAACGTTCTTGCTTCATGTTAGGCACGATTCCTCCTTCTATATTAACTCGATGATATTTCTGTTTCTCCACTCCTCCCAGCAATGTGAATATTCCTCAATGTTCTTCACTGTTTTCTGGCATTATCCTGTTCTCCATGACCCTTTACTATTAATACATCACATACTGAACATATGGCTGAGTACCCAGTCCATAATTCCAGTCCTGACCACTATCCTTAGCTCCAAATTTCTTTTCTACTAAATTTCTGGTCACCACCACATTGAAGATGTCCACACATATCAATAATGTAAATATCCAATTTTCTTTTGCTTCAGAATCTACTGCCTAATCCATTCTGCATATCTTTGTCAGTATAATCAAGCTTCCTAAGTCAAATTTGATCACATAATTCTCCTGCTCAGAAACCTTGTTGCCTACTGAATCCCACTGTCCAATGAACGACGTACAAACTTCTCGGTTAACTTATTCTTATTACAGTTTACCCCTCCTGACTCAACTCATTCTCCTACCCTGCATAGCCCAATTAAAATGGAATTGCTGTTTCTTTTAACATGCACTGGCGTTTCCTGCTTCTACATAATTGCTTATTTGGATTTCCCATGCTTTATAGAACTGAGACTTGAACAAGGTAGGAATGAAAATATTTTTTTAATAAATAAATAAAAAGATCTCTCCCTGGTTCATCACACACTCTTTTCTCTCTTGTGAAAAGACGATTGGCTTGAAAATAAGTATATATATTAGGCAGAGTTAGGCAGGTATTATGCTGAGGCTAGAACATGAGTACTGGAAAAAAAATGGTTCCTTGTTTACTCTTTTGGGTTTGTTTGTTTGTTTGCTTGTTTGTTTTTGTCAGCAGTAGAAGCCTGACAGGCAAAGAGAGACAAGCCAAACACACCACTGCAAGAAAAATGGCCAGTCCCTCCTCAGGAGACAGTTGGGTCCACAGGACAGTAGGTGAAGGGTCTGCTTGCAAAGGTCCTCATATACTTGATCGAAAATTAAACTTGGTTTCAATTACCATAGGACAGAGGCTTTAAAGTGTCCCAAACTCTAATAACATTGGTCTTTGGAACTATCTGTATTGAAATGCTGAGTTGGTTTCAGGCTCGCATGTGAACACACACACACATGCATACCCCTGCACAACTCTTGCTAGGTCCACCTGTTTCATGGTGCATCAGAGGGACAGGAGGACCAGATGAATACATCTTACAAGTGGCTTTATTTTTGCAGGAAAATATGGCAAGCTAAAGGCTGAACGCTAACTTTGCTCCTGAAGCACTCCCTCAAGCTGCTGTTCTATCTCCAGATTTGTCTATCATGGTCCATTTGCTCTCTACCTATTCTCTTTGTTTGCTTGCACCTCCCTTTAATGTTGAAAAAATGCGACTTTCTCTCCCAAGGGGCAAGGAGAGAGTGAGCAAGACTTTCAAGGGCTTGTAGATATCCTCCAACAGTTTCAGAATACTACATGGAAAAGACTCTTAAAAAGTACAGTAATTGGGCTTTCACGACCCAATAATCATAAAATGTACATGTGTATGTGAATGATCTGAAGAAAACATAGTATATAGTGAAAATTCCCTGAAATACTGACTACACAAAAACCTCTGACAAGACATCTTCATCCATTTATCTTTCTCCTGGAGGTTGGCTGTACTCCCTGCTTGTCTATTCTCATCACATCCTACTTTTTGGTTCTTTATATACCAATTACCAAGGAAGGGGAATGTTGAGGAGGGGAAGAATAAGGAAGTAAATAAACTGTACTATGAGACTTTTAATATCTTGTTGAGGGTGTTTGCTTATTATGAAGACTTTGTTTCATTGATTACTCTTCCTTTTCCCACCCAGAGGTATAGGATCTTGGCAACCACATATGTACCACCTGGTCCATTCCATTGGTCACAGCTTATTAGATAAAAAGTCCAGTTAATTAAAAATCGATATACAGATACGCACAAGGCAGGCACTGATAGGTAATCAAACTTGAGAGCTGTGCTTGTGTGAAGAGCAGTAGGGAAACCTAATCTTTATGTAAAGAATGAGTTATCAACAGTCAGGACAAATCAAAGGAATGTACAGAGGAGTGAGGCTGAGGGTCCCCAGAGAGACTGAAAGAATGGTGGCCTTGGTTCTAGGCTCACGTTCCATTCCTGGTTCTAGATCTTCATGAGATCTATCTCTTTCTCTGCCTTTGGAATATGAGGAGCCTCAGGAACCATATCATGATCTTCTCTCTTCTCTTAAGCAAAAAATAGATTTCTATTAGTTTCAACCCTTTTCCAAAATTGACTGAGACAAGTCTATGGCTTTTTGCCTCTAGAATTTTCTTGAAGTAATTTGACTTTCAAGACCTTTCACAGTAAGCCTCCCTTATTAAGTGACTTATCTCCATGGCTAATAAAAGAACTAATTGCATAATAATCATGCCTGGACTACCATTCTTTTATTCTAAGCATTAGAAAAAGTACTTATCAGCACCAAATTTTTTATTTTCCTACCTCCATCTAGCTAATCTGTTAAAAGACAAGACTTAATAACAGCACTCTAACAAAAGCTAGAGCCTTTTGCAGCAGGTGGTGCCCACCTCTGCCTACAGAATTCCAGTCCAAACAATCTGCTCAGAATTGCTGAGAGATCCGTAGAATGTGCTGATGACTCAGCTTGCTAAGTAGGAGGACGTTTATTGTTATTTTAACTCCTGCCAGAGTATGTGGGCAATACTCCTTCTTTCAGTCTCTGGTTAACCATAAGAGATCCCTCTTTAAAACCTCACCCTTGGAATAGGTTCTTGCTCAATAAGAGCCAGAATAGTTTAGGGTTTGGGTATGACTGCCAGCTGATAGTACAGAGTAAGATAGGCTCTCATATCCTAATTTACCAAAAGAATTTATTTTTAGAACGCTTGATCTGCCTTTAAAACTGTTCACACAGAGTGCAGTGAACCAGAGCTGAATACTGATAAGATAGTAATCAGTACAAGTCAAGGTACTTATTTTCAGAGAGAATAATGCAAATACCAGGTTTTCTTTCTCTTTTTCTTAACTATTGGGGTATTGTGATCCTACTGTCTGTCTTTTTCTTGCCAAATGTTCTCAACAATATAAACACACATTAGGTGCTACTCCTAGGAATATTGTAAAAATAAACCAACAAAAATATCAGCCTATTTTACAGAAAATTGTCTTAAAAGATAAACTTCACCAATTTATGAATGATGAAAGATATAAATCTATTCTGAAGATAAAATAAAATCTAAATAATGCTGGGTTGTGGCAAATCTTAGTATTATTATATAGTTAAAAGACTGCAAGGAATAACAAATATTTTTTGCTCTTCTAATGTTTTTCTCAAGTCCATCCAGCTAATTTTTCCCTAATTTGTTTATGTGTTGGGTTTTTTGGGGGGGGTTACTATAAATTAAGATTCAAAATTATAGGGCCGGCCCGGTGGCGCACTGGATAGTGCGCCGCTTGGGAAGCGCGGCAGCGCTCCCGTCCGAGGGTTTGGATCCCACATACAGACCGGCTCCCGCTCACTGGCTGAGCGAGGCGCGGGAGCAACGCCGAGGCTTGCGATCCCGTTGCCAGTCCCCGGTCCGGTACGGGGGCAACACTGAGGGTTGCGATCCGTTGCCGGACACGGAAAAAAGACAAAAGACAAAAAAAAAAAAAAAAGATTCAAAATTATAGGTCAGCAAAATAAAGTTTTCTCATAATGCTATAAAATCATGAGTCAAAAACATGAAATTGCTTTAGCATTACAGAAGTGATGGGCTCTGTTAAGACAAACTGAAAGAATCCTTAAAAGGGCAACAACCATCACTGCTGTGCATTAAGGATATTGTATGAGTTCGGAGCATGCCTGCCCCATTCCATGGTAACCCCTGCATTTCTAGTCATCCCTTCTATATGTGAGGGTCCACCAAGATAGGTGGTGGTTCTAAAAGCAGGTGACACAGCTCAGAACATCACAGTCTCTGCCCTAGGTGGGAGAGATTGATGTTGAGATGATGTTAAGGAGGTAGAAGATGCCAATTTATATAGCACCTTGTGGGCCACAGTAAGAGTGTGGACTTTGTTCTGTTACAGGCAGTCACTGCTGAATTTTGGACACAAGAGTAATATCAATTGATTAAGATTTTTTTTAAAAAGATCACCCTAACTTTTATGTGTACAACAGACTATAGGGAAGTAAGAATGGACACGGGGGCTACTTCAGTAGTAAATGTGAGAGACAGTGGACTGGGATGATATAGGTAGAGATATGAGACATAATAAGACTCTGGACAGGCCTAAGCTTGATACTGTAATGATCTATATGAGGCTTAAAGAAATTAAATAATATGCCTTTAACAGATGAATTAGTAAGACCCAAACTTCAGAGACATATATTGACCTTTACATTTAGAATTACATGTGCTAGGTTGGAAATACTCAATTCTAAATTTTACGGAATACAGTAATTAGTAATATTAGCCAAGGATTGCAGAGGACCCTGTTATTTACAAAGCATTTCACTCTCATAATCCCATTCAGTTTAATCTAATTGGCATGGTTAGGTGATTTCAAAGGTAATCACCTGGTAAACAATGTTAACATAGTAAAATAAAAATATCTAAATGATCACATTTGTGGGATCACTGAATGAATATTCATGGTTCCTTTTAGCCTGTTTGCTCATTTTGGGTAGATACTGTGTCTTCCTTACTTTTCTAACATCAGCCTTCAACTCACATATAAGGGTCCCAATAAATATTGGTGGAATAAATTACACTTCTATTTATGTGTTAGGTTTATTCTAGTCTATTCATTTTCTGGTAGGCAGAATTGCTTCAGATAGTTACAGAGATGAGTCTGAATTTAGGCTCTGCAATAATCTCAAGATGTATTATTAGGGCTTTTGTTCCCTCATATGCAAAATGGTAATGCATTTCTGACCTAAGAGACTCATTTATTCATATCTGTTTCAAAAGATTAATTTCCTTCTCCTCTTCCTCCCCCAACTCTGACAGAGTAGTAATTTACTCTCCTCAGATAATAAAAGTCATGAAAGATTCTATGTCCACCTATCTCACTACTGTATACCATATTGACATTTCTTTTGCCTTAAACAAATTCTAGAATTAACTGCAGTGTTGGAAAATTTGGGAAATAAACACAAAAAAACCTCTTTTTTTGTTTTATTTTTTTACTTCTCCTATGATTTTCTAAGAGAATATGAGCAATTATCATTGGCCAAACAGATGTACTTTTCTTTTAAGTATCTTAAATTTCAGAGGTAGTATTTACACTATATTTGGGAATAGTCAGTATTTCATCAATGGGGAAATAAAACAGATTTCAATTATAATATTGTGAGAAAACAGTGAAAATCATGAGTCCTATTGCATTAGCAAGATCCTTACAAGCCAATTTAAAAAATGCTTTTCTAGTTGGAAATAAAGCATAAGTAGTATTGGCATGTTATCATATATTAAGAATTTTGTTGCATTCCTTATACACAAATCCCAAATAGGCTTTTTGCTAGCTATGTTTAAACCATTTTAGTATTAAATCTTTAAAATGCTGAAAGTTGTCTAGAAGTAATAATTAATATTACTAAGCACCAGAAAATTAAAACATTAAAATGAGTCAACTTTATAACAATTAGAATGAGTCAACAGGATCCTGATGTATCAATATGGACAAATCTCTAAATACATTGTTGGGTGAAGAAAACTGCAAAAAAGTATCTACAGTATGATTATCATTTATGTAAACTCTTAGCATGTAAATAATTACATGACATTTGTTTCATAAATATGTCACAGATGTATTAGAACATACATAGGAAGGTTATATCATCTCTAGGATTGTAAAACCTCTTAGGAAAAAAGGAGGAAAGTGAAAGGAAGCAGAAAGAGCTTTTCTTCCTTCTGTGATGATTTCTTATTCTGTGATGTGTATAATTCTAATACAGCTAAATGTTAGCAATTGTTTAATCTGTGTATTAAATACTTAGGTATTTATTATAATTTTTTTATATGTTGCTTTAAAAATGTGAATTTTCTTGCTTAAAAAAATAACAAAGGCAGTAAAGTGAATATTGCTGCAGCCAATTTAAGATAGCATATTGAGTACTTCTAATAAAAACAAAGTAAATTAAAATACATTTCCCAGAATTTCCTAGAATAAGAAGTCATTCATTTGTAACCTTTCCATAATTTTATTCTGCTTTCAAGTTTAAAGAAAGTGTGAAATAAAGCAAAATATTGTTTCTGCTGGTAAACTGGGCTGAAGTGTATACATTCTTTCATTTACTCATGCAACAACTTCGTAAATAACAAGGGCAAACATAAAAGTTTGCCTGCTAAACATTTATGGCTCTTTCAGTAAATGTAATATATACTTTTCTCTTTTATAAATTAAGACAGAACCTACTCAAAATGTAGGAGTATCTGATTGCTAGACATTTCAACCACAACATGAAGCCTCTCTCACAGTAACAGTAGGGTTGGTGTTCTTTCTGGTGCCTGCTGCTCCCAGACCCATGGATATAATCCCAGGTGAACGCCTCCATGTACCTGCCTCCTCTCTCTCTGCCTAAAGCCCTTAATCCACAAAATGGAGATGATCCCTGTACCCACCTCAGAGAGCTGTTCTAAGGAATAAATAGTTTATGTAAAGTCAGTCATGTAGGACCACGCCTGGCATGTAGTAAGTGCTCAGGAAATATTATTGGTATTGTTAACCATGTGAGAGAGATAGGCTTATTTCAATCCTTACTTCAGAGAAAGATCTTTTCATTCTTTCATTTTTTAAATCAGTCTAAACTCTATGAAGTGCTATTTTAATAATTCTACATCTATTAGCTGTACAATACCTGTGTATTTCTCCCTTACCAAAATGAATTGATATTTATTTAAAGATTTTTTTAAAACATGGTTAGCAAAGAGTTACTTTTCACAACTGTAGGCAACTCTTGTATAGTAGACAGTGTAGGGTCTTACCTATTGAAGGAAGTGGTAAAATAGTCAAGTTCGTTATGTTGTGTTCTCAAAGGGCTGATAATATGTTCTGGCTTCTTTCTGTAAAAAGAAAAATAAGAAAATTAATAATTTAATTTCTGATCCATATACATAAATTATATCATGTAGCTCATGATAAAATTCAACTCGCAGCTTTCTCCTTTTATATTGAGTAACTATGAGACTACAAGATGGATATCATGATGGTTTTTTACAGTGATCATATTTGAGCATTTAGAACCTGCTGGCCACTCACTATCTCAGATGTCTGGAACAGAGCAGTGAAAATGCTAACTGTTGCATGCTTTCTCTCCTTTTCTAGATTTATTCCAGTGAAGCTTCATAAGTGTTATATCCAAGGAACAATAAAATTTTAAATTGTTTTCAGCTAATAAATAGCAGGCAATCATAACTCTCTCCCAAGAGAATACATTTGTCCTGGTAAATGGTTAATTACATTCAGTGAGCTTTAAATGACTGGGCCTCTAGCCGAGTCCATGTTGATTATCTCCAGCACAGTATGGAGAGGAATTTTTTTTTAACAATTAATTCAATTTTCTCAATAGAGTACTAAACTTCTTTTGACATTCAGAACCCTAAAAGTCATTCCGGATTAGTACTTCTGCTTAGAAATTCCTCCTAGAACAATACAGAATACTTCTTACTGATGTGATACCTAGAAATAAACAGAATCACAAGAAGGCACTAAGCTTTTTTTCTACATCCTAAGCCATTCGGGTGTAATCATCCTCATCTATAGGGAAGACTACAAAGGATGCACCATACATAAGAGATTGCAGAGCTGAGGCCCATTTTGAAGTCCAGCTGCCTTACATTAGGTGTCTAAATCTATGTATCTCTATGTGTTTTTGCCAGGAATTCACTCCTGGTAGAGTGGACCCCATCATATCCTCAAGGAAGATGTTCCTCTCTAGGTAAGGTACTCTCAGACTCAAACTGTATCTCTTCTTTAAGTCCCAACAGGAAATGCAAATTTGGAAAGATAAAATGCAGATGGCTCAGTTCTTCTCTATGATCCTTTAAAAAGCAATGTGTATATAGATATGAGCAAACAAGAGTGTGATTCAAAAGCAACAAATACTGACTGGCCCAGGTCACGTATTAAGTGCTTTTACATGTGTTAGCTCATTTGTCTGTGAGCATTTACACACAATGCACAGTGGCAAAGTCTATTAATGAATACTAAAGTTAAAGAGGCTTAACATTTAAGTACACATAAAGAAAATTCTGCAGGTAAGAAGGAACACAGTAGAATTTTCCATTCCTTGAAAAAATCCGGTCATTATTTTAGAAAGGAAGGTTTGACTGCCTAAATCTTGCACATAGCTGTTTTTCCTTTAGTCCACCTTAGTGGTTCTCAAATTTGGAATATGTATAACACAATCGTACAGAGTTCTATGCACAATAACTTAAGACTGTTTTTAAAAATTTTAAGGATAGTTTTGATTATAAGCAAATTAAATCTAGTAGGTTAATTTTAGAACAAAAATAAAATGGTACACCAGCTCTGAATGTTGTTCAAATAGAAAGAGCCTTTGGGTATTTAATGAATGAATGCTGAATAAAATATCATGCTTTACTTTCTCTTTAAATTCCATATTTTCCTTAAGTTCCTTAAAGTACAGATTTTTGTACTTCATTTTCATGATTTTCACGCATATGTGCATGCATGTGTATAAGGGTGCAAGTACACATTATACATATACGTGTCTGTCTTATACCCTGGTAAAAATAAGAAGAAAAGAGGAATTTTATAGAATGGGGTCAGGAAACTACGATCCCTGGGCCTGATCCATAGTGCTGTTACCCAGTTTTCTAAGTACAGTGTTACTGGTGTGCAGCCATGCCCATTCATTTCTCGTGTTCTCTGTGGCTGCTTTGTATGCTATGATGGCAGAGTTGAACAACTGAGACAGGGATATTATGGCCTGCAAAGCTCAAAATATTTACTATCTGGCCCTTTACATAAAAAGTTCGCTAACATACCTGACACCAAAGAACATGTTCATCGTTTAATTTAAAAAACAATATTAAAAAATAAATCCTGTCTTTTAGTCTTTCCAAAAATTAATTCAGTAGTTATACATGAAGGAGTGTGAAATCCCTAAACATTCAACAGCTAATTTTATCCCATGAGAATTTGGAAATTATTGGTCAAAGGATGAGATAATTACTAGAAAATTCAGGGTACCCAGTACCTATTAGTCATAAAAAAATGCCTCATTTACCTATTTTGTTTGTTATAAAATGAAAATGACTACCTTTTTTTCTAGACTTTGTTTTATGAGAAAGAAACAAATGACATCTGGGATTTATTTTAAAGAATAACTCATGGTGTATTCCATAAGGTACGTAAAACTGAATAATCACTTTAATCACAGTGCAGTTAGAAGTGGCAATTTTTATTCCATATCAAATGGACTAAAGTAATTCAACATAGTTTTTGCTGTAAATATTATTTGACACAGTTTTAGTATTAGATACATTATACAGAGTGACAACATCCCTAAAAATAATACTAGGAAACATTTATACAGCATTTATTGTGTGCCAGATAATGTTCTAAGCACTTCATATGCACTAATTCATTTGTTCCTTACTATCTCCCTCTATTATTATCCCCACTTTACAGATGAGAAAACAAGCCAACTGAGTTCTTCCCAGTATCACACAGCTAGAAAGCGGCCAAACCTTTCAACTGTAACAACTCTTCATAGACACTGAGAATTGATTTTAGGTCTTCCACACTTTTTTAAAGACAATTTCATGCATACAAGCTTATGGCTCCTCTGAGAAGTGGTATTTCACTGATGGCAACTTTCAATTTACTAGAAATACTTACTAAGCACCTTTGTTATTCAGCATATTCAACTTCTTGAACAAATTGAAAGTCACTCAGCTGAAATTCTGTCTCTCATTTTCTACACTCCATTATTTCTATCAGGTTTGTTAATGCCAGTTTCTAGACCCTCTTAGAGCTGGGTATGAACATTGTTGAGAATCATGACTGATGACAAGTGACAAAATCAATTATTTAACAACTTTATGTAAGAGCTAGCCTACACAGGACAGAGAATAGGATGTACATTGTGAGTTGGCATCATAATTTAAGTTGAATAAACCATTTAACAAGGAACCCAAGAAAAACACTGGCTATAAACTAAATTAGCTTTTATCAATTGATTACTCAGATAAACAGGATGTGCCTGCAATGCACCGAGGCTGCATATAATATATATTCAGCTGTTGGCATATTTATATTCAAGTTTTGTGCCATCATTGAAGTTAGAATGAGAACTTCAGACTTTTAGGGTTTCATACAGAAAATATTGCCATGGTGTGGTTTTCTCAACTGATGTAAGAACCCATGTTTCATTAAGCAACAAAGTCATCAAGGTAAAATCTTCCCTGGATTGTTGAGCCAGGATGTATTTTTTTATCTGCCTTTGAAACACATTTTAGCATAAATATCATTTGGTTACTCAATTTCATGTTTTGATAGATTTTGTCAGAAAAGCAAAACACTAAGACACTTCAAGTTGCTGGAATCCTAATAGTGTTTCTGAAGGCTAAGCTTAACCTCAGTGGCTAGTGTTAGGCTATTCAATCAGCTCTCAAATAATAATAATAATATTTGTCTCCATCTCCTTTATCAGTCTGCTCTATGAAATTTTAAACAGTTCATGTGATTCAGTGCACTTGTCCAAGAAGACAAGATTTCAGCTATTCAGCTATTGTAAACTCCCAATACAGTTGGGAAAATATCCATTATCCAAGCAGTCTTTAAATAAGAGCGTAGCTGCTAACATAACATCATTTACTCTAACACGCTACTGAACCATTTGTACTACCTAATATGTTTAGAATCAGTTTGTCATCTATTTATTCATGAGTAGAAGAAAGTCATGGTTGAACCAAAGTCACTGATAGTTGTATAGATGAGAGAATAATCTTTCTTTCTTGGAACTTTGGTCAAAATTACACTTAGAAGAATAAGTTTTGTGAAAATGAAACATATCTCAAAATATGCACTTGAAAAAATTAACAAAAGTCAACAAAAGCCCTATTCAAAAAAGATATGGTTCCCAGTTGACCAGAGAATCTAGGTAAGAGACATAGTAAAAATTCTCCCCTTTCATCTCCAAACCTAGGAGATGAGTATTCCATGGTACTGCTGAGGTTAAGCAGACTGGGTTAAGCTGACTTAGTAGGAATGATCTTGTCTTGTGCAAAGTTTCTTAACATAATTCTTGGCAGAAAAAGTAGTATAAAAATAGGTGAAGGATAAAGGATTAGAATAGTCAAATAAGTCAGGTTTAAGACTCAGAGGTTTTATGCAATAAAGGTTTATACTCTGTTCACACAAATCCTGATGTGAGTGGGGTAACTCTCCAGTCCACCTCTATTCAGTGACTAAGCTCCCTGGGTACATCCTTCTTGTGGCTCAACTCATGGCCTTCAGGATTTCAGCTGCAGGGGAAGAAGACATCTGAAGGGCTAAGCACTGGCTCATAAATGCTTTAATGGGGAAGTGACACTTATTACTTCCTCTCACAGCTCACTGCAATGAACATGGCTTTGCTTAAATGTAAAGAGGTGCAGAAATGTGGAGGGTAAACGGATATCTGGTGAGCAGTAAATATGCCCATCAGAAGGGTAAATGAGGCATGATGATACTGGTTCAGTAGCTACTTGAGATTCCCTCTGTGTTGAAAAAGGTTGAAAAGAAAGGACAGTGCTAAGTGATATCAGCTTAAAATGCATTTTGCTGAATTAACATATGCTGATTCTGATTAAATATATAGAAATATAAATAAATATTTAATTTTATAAATAAATATGAATTGGCACTACAGTATAGAGAACCTTGGGCAGCAGTGGGGCACATGTGTCAGTGTTTTTGCTTATTTATATATTACATAATATATAGAAATATAAATAAATATTTAATTTTATAAATAAATATGAATTGGCACTACAGTACAGAGAACCTTGGGCAGCAGTGGGGCACATGTGTCAGTGTTTTTGCTTATTTATATATTACACTGCTGTTTTCTGCTCAGAATCAGAATATATCTGAGGGAATGAAACACTTCTTTGCTTGATACAAAGCCATCTGTTCATTTGTTTCTAATTTTCACACAAGCACCCACCTTTTGATTATTTTTTTATTTAAATTGACACATAAAATTGTATATATTTATCATTTACAATATGATGCTTTGAAATATATATAGTGTAAAATGGCTAAATCAAGCTGATTAACATGTGTATTACCTCACGTGGTTGGCATTTTGGGGGTGAGAACACTTAAAATCTACTCTCAGCATTTTTCAAGAATACAGTATACTGCTATTAATTATAGTCACCATATTGTGCAACATATTTCTTGAACTTATTTCTCCTATCTGAAATCTTGTAATCTTTGACCAACATCTCCCTAACATCCACTACCCCTCAGCCCCTGATAACATCATTCTACTCTCTTCCTACATGAAATAAACTTTTTAGATTCCACATATGAAGGAGATGATCTGGGGGTGAGAACACTTAAAATCTACTCTCAGCATTTTTCAAGAATACAGTATACTGCTATTAATTATAGTCACCATATTGTGCAACATATTTCTTGAACTTATTTCTCCTATCTGAAATCTTGTAATCTTTGACCAACATCTCCCTAACATCTACTACCCCTCAGCCCCTGATAACATCATTCTACTCTCTTCCTACACGAAATAAACTTTTTAGATTCCACATATGAATGAGATGATGAGGTATTTGTTTTTCTGTGCCTGCTTATTTCACTTAATATTATTTCCTCCAGGTTCATCCATGTTGCTACAAATCACAGGATTTCCTTCTCTTTTATACCTGAATGGTACTTCATTGTATATTTCATTTTCTTTATCCATTCACCTATTGATGGACACTTAGGTTGACTCCATATCTTGGCCAATGTAAATTGTTCTGCAATAAACATGGGAGTGCAGATATCTCTTCGACATACTGATTTCATTTCTTTTGGCTATACACTCAGTAGTGGGACTGCTGGTAGTTATAATTTTTTGAAGAACCTCTAGACTGTTTTCCATAATGGCTGTACAAGTTTATATTCCCACCAACAATTTGCAAAGGTTCCTTTTGCTCCACTTCCTCGCCAACACTTATCTTTCGTCCTTTTGTTAATAGATGTTCTAACAGAACACCGATCTTTTTAAAGTAGTGGAATTAATTTTTTGTTTGTTTTGTTTGTTTTTGGCAGCTGGCCAGTACAGGGTTTGAACCTGGACCTTGGTGTTATCAGCACCACATTTTAAACAACTGAGCTAACCAGTCAGCCCCCAAACAATGCTTTTTCTCTAACCCAGCCATAATCCAGAAAGAAATGTAATTCATTTATTTGTTTGGTTATTTGTTTTTGGTTTTAAGTGGCTAGTTAGTACAGGGAATGAACCTTGGACCTTGGTGTTATGTGCACCACACTCTATCCAGCTGAGCTAACCAGCCACCCTGGTAGAATAAACTAATAGTTACCAGGATCACATGGTATAAGGAGAAGAAATTAGGGAAAGGATCAAAGGAAACTGAGCAGGCTCACAAGTTGCTACAAGACATCTTCCCAAAATACCACTTAATGATTTCACTCTCATGTTCAAACTCCTCTTTCAAAGTGACAAAAATCTAAATTTCTAGGCTTATCCTTAAGGCCTTCTATAGTGTGCCTACACTATACTTTTTCAACTTTATCCCCAACTTTCTATCATCACTAATGCTCATGTCTTAGACTAGTTCTTTTGTAGACTTCTTAATTGCCCTTCTCATTCCATCTTCATAGCTCTCTCCTCTCCTTCCGTAAAGTCCTCTTTCTCTTTTTATCTTTCTCTCTCCCTGTCTCCTCTGCTACATTCCTTCCTTCCTTCTTTCCTCCCTCCTCTCCCTTCCTCCCTTACCTTCTTTCCTTCCTTCCTTCCTCTATGTTTGTCAACTCCTCATTCAATTAAATCTCTCTTCTCTGTGAAGTCTCCCCATCCAACTGCAGAAAAGTTTCTGTTCACTGGTATATGCTTCATGTCTTTTGTCGGGTCCGCCACCAGCAGCCGACCCGTACAGCCCTAGCCTCGTTCCTTTCAGTGGGCGAGCTAATGGCCCGGGATTCCTCTTTCCCTCCGGTCCCCTTTTGAAGGAGACAGGGGAAGAGAGCCGAGAAGAGAGGTGAGCACACCACCGGCCCCAAACCAGCCCAGTTAAAGGACACTCAGACGCAGTGGGGGTTCTGTCAAGCAGTTCTGTTTATTAACACACAAGCATTGGCTTTTAAAGGTAAATGGCAAAGGCAGGTTTTTTTACATCCTCCAATTAGCTTAAGGGTTAAGGGCATGCATCCTGTCTCAATACCTAGCTATTGCAATTACGCAGTGTTCACAAGTGCGGCCAATAAGGGCTAAGGCAAGGTTCCCCACAGACACTCCCACCCTGCTTTCTCCCGGCGCGCCGTCTTAGGCTGCCACGTTAATCCACTTGTAATGTCACTTTAAGGTGGTGGTAGTTTTTTAAAGGCCCAACAGTCTTTTACACTTATATTGCATTTATATGAACTACTTTATGTTGTTAATAAACGCTCCTTGAAATTGAAAGAAATTCACATTCCCACCCATTTTATCTTCTTTATTCTAATCCTATAAATCATCAGTGTCTATCAAATATATGAATTATTTTTTTTGTAGTATTTTGAACTAAAAACAAATGCATATGGAGAATAAAAAATATTTAACCATATGATTATACAATGTCTTACAAATAATGCTGCCATATTATCAAACAGTTTCTGAAGAGGTTTCAATTTACACCCTGTTATGGACTGAATTGTGCCCCCCTGCCCCATTCATATATTGAAGTCCCAACCCCTACTGTGACTGTATGTGGAGATAGGGCCTTGATGGAGGTAATTAAGGTAAAATGAGGTCATAAGTGTGAGGCCTTTATGCAATAGGTCTGGGTCCTTATCAGAAGAGGAGCAGACACCAGAGATCTGTCTTTCCCTCCAGGAGCACAAAGAAGCAATGATTCCCCCCTTGACCAAACTTTAGTCAGGCTCTCTGAGCCCTCTTCTTGACTAGGCCTTGACTTTGGCCCCTTAGGAATCCAGTTTTAGCCAGAATCCTGCTAAGTTAGTTTAGAGAGAACTCCCCACCCATAATGTCTGATCACCCTGCATTTCTCATCAAGTTCCTCATCTCCCCGCTTTGATGTCTAAGTCTTTGGCTTGCCTTCAGCAAGAATTCAGTTAAGTAGGTTTAGCAAGAATCACTCTACCCTTGATGTCGCCTCTTAGTAATTTTCCATCCATGGCCCTCTTACTCTGCTCATTGGCTATAAATTCATACTGTGCTGTATTTGTAGTTGAGCCCAATCTCTTTCCCTTTTACAAAATCCTTATCGCAGTAGTCCTGAACAAAGTCTTTCTTACCATTTTAACAAGTGTCAGAATATTTTTTTCCCTAATAGAAACAGTGAGAAGGTGACAAGCCAAGAAAAGAGGTCTCTCACCAGAAAGCATCACTAAGGTACCTTGAACTTGGACTTCTAACCTCCAGAACTGTGAGAAAATAAACTTCTGTTGTTTAAGCCATCCAGTCTGGTATTCTTTTACAGCAGCCTGAGCAGACTAATACACATCCCTACTGCTGTCTATTTTTGTACACCATCACCAACAATGTATATTATTTATTGTTTAATTTCTGCCCCATTCCACTCAAACTAATCTGCAAACTTTAGAAGGGCAAGCACTATTTTCTTCTGTATTTACTACACTACATTCTCTCTCTGGTGGCAAATACTTGCTCGGTAACTATTCAACAAATGAATGAGCAGTTAAGGTGTGTATTGCAGAAAATGAAAAGGTGTGCTTGGTACTTGTTAACTTTCTGTATATTAACTCCTGTGTTATAAGCAATGGAATCTCCTTATACCTGGCTTAATGCTTTCCTGATTTGTAGGTGGGTTGGCAAAGATCTAATGAATAAATGAATGAATGATAATAGATTATTTCCCCAACCATTCTGACTAGGAATTGATTAAATTGGTTTCTTTAAAATTTTTTAAAAGACACTTCAAAGTTTGGATACAGAAACTATATTGGAACCCTGGCCCATCAGTTACTAGCTGTATAATATTGGACAGGCCTTTCAACTTTTTGGACCCTTAGTGTTATCAATAAAATAAAAATTATTATTTTTTTATTTTTATTTTTATTTTTTTTCCTTTTTGTCTTTTTTTGTGACCGGCAATGGATCGCAACCCTCAGTG
>NW_007729806.1:157374-159653 GCF_000696425.1 Galeopterus variegatus | reverse complement strand
TTTATTGTTTAATTTCTGCCCCATTCCACTCAAACTAATCTGCAAACTTTAGAAGGGCAAGGACTATTTTCTTATGTATTTACTACACTACATTCTCTCTCTGGTGGCAAATACTTGCTCAGTAACTATTCAACAAATGAATGAGCAGTTAAGGTGTGTATTGCAGAAAATGAAAAGGTATGCTTGGTACTTGTTAACTTTCTGTATATTAACTCCTGTGTTATAAGCAATGGAATCTCCTTATACCTGGCTTAATGCTTTCCTGATTTGTAGGTGGGTTGGCAAAGATCTAATGAATAAATGAATGAATGATAATAGATTATTTCCCCAACCATTCTGACTAGGAATTGATTAAATTGGTTTCTTTAAAATTTTTTAAAAGACACTTCAAAGTTTGGATACAGAAACTATATTGGAACCCTGGCCCATCAGTTACTAGCTGTATAATATTGGACAGGCCTTTCAACTTTCTGGACCCTTAGTGTTATCAATAAAATAAAAATTATTTTTATTTTTATTTTTATTTTTTTTCCTTTTTGTCTTTTTTTGTGACTGGCAACGGATCGCAACCCTCAGTGTCACGCCCGTACCGGACTGGGACCGGCAACGGGATCGCAACCCTCGGTGTTGCTCCCGCACCTCGCTCAGCCAGTGAGCGGCCGGTCTGTATGTGGGATCTGAACCCTCGGCGGGAGGGCCGCCGCACTCCCAAGTGGCACACTGTAGCAGTGCGCCACCGGCCGGCCCCAAAAATAAAAATTATTAATGAGACTTCCCTTATAGAGTTGGTGAAAAGATTAAATAAAATCATGTGTTTTGAAAAAATGCTTCATCAATTGTGGAAAATTGTTAAGTGTCAATATCAGTCTAAAAATTATGTATATATATATATTTTTTTTCTTTTAACCACTTAACACTACTGTACACTTTCATAGACTATGTATTAACTTGAGCAGAAACTCTATGTTCATGCTAATCTATGGTTTCTCAGCTTTAACTTTCCTTTTTAGTTTTGCTTAGCATCCAAATGTCTTTTGTAAGTTCTTAAGACATAGGGTGTCTTTGAGAAGGATTGTGCCAGAGAAAAAAAAAATCATTTCATTCAATAATAGCCCCGAGTTCACCTGCTGTGAGCCATCTGTCAACCTGCAGCAGCATACAGAGATTTCGCCGAGCAGGCATTTGGCTGAACCTGGTGACAGAGCACCAGGCTATTTTTGAGGTCAGCCTCAGCATTCAAATTCCAGCTGTGGTCTAAAGAAATCAAAATACAGCTGGCTGATGATGTTCTCTGCCTGAGCTCCTGCATCCTCTGACATTCCCGACTGTGGATCCTTTAGAAAGGCATGTATTTAGGAAAGGGGACCACACTGGAGAGAGGAAAATACAGGCTGTGCTGCAGTCATCTGAGAGGAAAAATAAAATTCTGACAAATCGACTTTTAGCCTGAAAAGCTAAATGCTCTGGAAGTAGAGGGATTTCATCAACTCACTGAGTCACTCAAGAGAGATCTCCAGCTGATCTGGGCTCTTCATCTTTTGCTGCATGTTGTTTAAGAGGCAACGCGTGAGAACTTAATTAGCACAACGGGGACTAAGTTGTACCCTTTCCTCCTACTTCTGTAATGTTAATTTGAAATATCATCTTTTCCTCCCCAAGTTATTTTCTTAACGGTAGCAGCCAACATTTTATTACTAAAGAAATTGCCCGCAATAACCCATTTTAAGAAGACAGGCTCTCTCAATGGAGAGAATATTACTTATTGGCTGAGAAAACATATCAGCATGAAAGCTAGTCTTGAAATATATTTAAATCCACTGTGTGAGCACTCCCAAGTGTTCTGGAAATTCTATAACAGTATTCCTGCATGCACAATACAATAATTCTGATATCAGTGATCTTAGGAATATTAAGATGCATAAGGATCTATCATTAAGGTTTCACCAAAGAAAAGGGGAGGACTTGGCATAGAGATGCTAGAAACAACAAAAAAAGAGTTTGCGTCCCTATAAATAGGAGGCCAAGGAGAAGGCAGATCATCTGCTGAGGAGTGCTTTTAAAATATTTTCCCTCTCTTCTGTTATTCTGTAGGTGGCCCTGCAATTCCTGTCCTTTATGCTCTTTTCAGAAGGGTGTTCTATTATTATGCTGTATGTAATTGGCTTAGATTTAAGTAAATAGACACCACTGAGATGAAGGGCAGTAGGAACAGAGGAAGGAGCACAGAAGTCAACATGGGAGGAGGGGCACAGAGAGATAGGGACTGCGTGGGGTGGGGG
>NW_007729806.1:154481-157046 GCF_000696425.1 Galeopterus variegatus | reverse complement strand
AATTGGCTTAGATTTAAGTAAATAGACACCACTGAGATGAAGGGCAGTAGGAACAGAGGAAGGAGCACAGAAGTCAACATGGGAGGAGGGGCACAGAGAGATAGGGACTGCGTGGGGTGGGGGGTGGGAGGTGGGGGGCTCGGGGAACTCGGCATTGCACTTTCCCGAAAGGCTCTAATCTAAAGCTCCTAGTGGCCACTTAACATCTATAATCAAACCACATGTGTCCGATTTATACAAAAATATAAGAAAATGAGATTAAAGTCTGGGCTAAAGAACACAGCAAGTGAGCCAATGAGGTGGTAAATATTCCAGCTGCTCTGATTACTGTTGTTCTGAAGGAATGTGAGTGCTGCTGACTCCTTGCTTGGGTTCCCTTGGGATCCCCTGGAACTATACCAGCTACCCTTGGTTATTTCCAAGCACAAAAATTTGCTTCTGAGGTAGATTGCAACCTCACCCTGAGAACTGTTTTTAGAGCTACCCTAAGCCAATGAATAGTTAACAGGCTTTAAAAATGTACTATCTTTTAAAATCGTGGCTCTGAA
The DNA here is from genome assembly GCF_000696425.1 of Galeopterus variegatus. NCBI lineage: Eukaryota > Metazoa > Chordata > Mammalia > Dermoptera > Cynocephalidae > Galeopterus > Galeopterus variegatus. Next base: position 156,498 of record NW_007729806.1, on the reverse strand, counting down.
TAACTACATTACAATTGAAAAGACCCATTCTGAGTCTCTGAGTGGTCTCATTCCAAGCGTGGGGTTACTCTCCTCTGCCGCTGCGACCTCTCCCATCTATTGGGAACTTCCCAATACGGCGAAGGCCAGTAACCCGCACTGTGGCTGCCCCGCTGCGACTAGTGGCTTGCATGACTTCACCTCAGCGGGGGCTTAGGCTTTAAGGGAGATATGAGAAGTACAATACTTTCTTAATGAAGGACTACAGATCCTTTGGTACAGTGGGGTTTGTTCTGTTTTGTCTAATGTATTTGTTTATGATTTTATTTTTTCCATCTCCAATCTATTTTGTTTTTTAAAGCAATACTGAACTGAAAGTTATTTCTGAACTGAAAGAAAACTCCAGCTAAGGAAAATGAAGTGGGGGTGTGGGGGGGTAACAGTTATAAAAGAGACAGGAAGCCATTTGCGACTTCCTCTTTGCCTCGTGTTCTGAGTGGCTCCGTCTAGTTAGGATGAACTGAATGTGCTTTTTCCATGCACAGCAAGTCTACTGCAAGCTCTTAAAGTACTTGCACTGGTTCTTTGGAGATCTTCTGTTGACCACCATGGGAAACAGAGGTGAGGGGGTATAAGACCCTGATCTAATAGAAAGTAATCTTACCAATAGTATTCAGGAAGTTGCTGAAAGCCATTACAATAAGATGTAGACATGAAGGGGCCAGAGCTCATTAGATCCTCATATAACTTCAAAATAACAATCAAATCTGGAATACAGATTTCTACTAAGTTGGTTGTAAGAAAATACATATAACTCCACTGCTAGACCAAACAATAAGGATCCTTAACTGTCCAATGGAAGATATAGCCTTCTTTTCTGTTCTTAAACAAGATTTCCTTTGAAAAGTGTTCTAATACAATGTTTTTATGCCTTAAAACAATCTATGTACCATCAAAAATGGTATTTACCATTCAATTCCTTCCATGTTCATGGAAATTAGTGTAAATATAAATGTCTGTTTAATAATTCTTTCATTCATTTAACAAATTCCTTGCTATAGTTGCCTGGTGAATAGCACAGGTCAGTTTCCAATGGGGACCAAAGGAATATTATTTATGCCATTGTATGACAGCTGACAAACTCAGTCACAAGAGACCCAGACAAAATTTCTAGTTCCCAGTTCCCTGGAGAATTGGTTTTAAGCATTAGACAAATGAATAGTCATTTCTCTTAAATAATTTGAATTAAAATCCTTTTCCCCAAGAAGTCATCTGTAAGAATATTTTTTTAAAAAATCAGTGTTATATTAAAATCCCCATAAAAATCAAATTAAATTTTTTAATCTGATGACTTCATAACTGAAATGCAAACATTTTAAAATTACACCTAGAGTAATAACTAGAAAATCTGGGTTTTCTTTTCCACTCTCAAAATATTGTAAAAATTGATTGTATTATACTGGCAAAGAGCTTTGAACTCTCTTCAAGTAAAAGCCAATAAAACTGAGGTCATTTTCAAGATTTTTTTTAATTGAATAATTCCATTATTAGTGCCCAGTACAGGCGTTGCCTAAAATGAAATGCAATTCACATAATAGAGCACATACATATCACAGAACCAGCTCCCCTAAGCAAAAATTTTGTGAAAGATCATGTTTTAAAGCAACTCTGCAGACCTGTGTTCTAGTATTCTACTCCATTATCAGGTTACACAGAGTTTTTTGTTTGTTTGTTTTGCATAGTGATAAGTGCAGGTAGGTTTTAGGGTTACTTTTCATGCTCTAATAGTCAGTTTTCTCTTATATCCTCTGCTTGTTAAATTGTAACAACTTGAAGCAATTTTCTCATGCTTACACCATTCTTGCCTATAAAGTGTTACCTCTGGAAGCTATTTTTAGAGAGTGTCAGACAGCTATGCTTAGCAAGAGAGGCTCATGTGTTATACCTTTCTCATGATAAATTTGTAACTTTGTTGATGACCATGGGTGGGTTTCAGTGGATGCTGACTGGGGCTTTACAAACTCACAAATAACCCTAT
>NW_007729806.1:143903-153577 GCF_000696425.1 Galeopterus variegatus | reverse complement strand
TTTTCTTTTTTTTTTTTTTTTTTTTTTTGCAGCTGGCCTATCCAAGGATCCAAACCCTTGACCTTGGTGTTCTAACACTGCGGTGTAACCAACCTAGTAACTCTATTTACTTTATTTTTCCGGATACTTCTTGCAGGGAGGGAACTAGTACAGCAGTTACAGCAAGGGACTGTATGACGGAGGGGAAACAAAGGTTTTGGAACCAACCAGATCTATCTAGCAAGTTATTTAATTTCACTAATCCATAGTTTCTTCATCTATTCAGCTACAAATCATGGATAATAATATCTATTTTCTTATAGAATGATTTTAAAGACCAGGAATAGGTTAGGAAACGCTTTTTCCACAGGGTTTGTATAAAATCACATGTGAATATATATGTATACACAGTGTTTATTACGTGGAACTAAGTATCATTATACAACTCAATGAATTGGGTAAAGCTTGTTTGTCAAAATGTTCAACAGAGAAAGAGTGTTGCTTTTTATTATGTTGTATAGCACTTCAGAAACATGGGCAGGCACCACAATAACCTGGGATCCTGGTTAAAAATTCAGAGTCCTGTGTTCCATTTCAGAGATTTGGATCACTAAGCTAATATAATGAGGATGATATCTTCCTATAAAGGTTGTGTCAGACAGTTGTGTCTAGCAAGACTGGCTTAGTGACAGCTGTTAGATTAAATATTTGTTGTCATTTTTATCAGTATAGGCTTAAACTTCTATAAAAGACATAAAACAAGCCCAAATATTTTTCCTTAGTAAGCTATGGATTTTTTTCTCCTCTCAAAACCCTGTATTTTAACTTTGTGTGTGTGATAGGATTTTTGTAGACTTTGTGTAGAATTCTTTAGTGAAAGCTTTGGACTCATACCCATGCAGGCATGACTCTTATTTTTACATTTTCCTGGGTCCCATTCATATACTGCCTGAGAGCAATGGATCTTAAGTTAAAAGCGCTTAGGCTAGAGAATTAGGTATTAACCACTTGCAATTTACGGAATGGTTTCTGTATTCTTTAGATTTTACAGGTTTAAAACATGGTGACTGTACAATGAAAAAAATGTGACCTTTATATATCTATTTATTAAATCTCAAGTAGCTTTGATTGCTTATTCTGTAGGAGGGTTGAAAAGAATAGTTCTTTACAAAATTGAACTGGAGAATTCTAATAAGAAGACTGTTTATTCTGCGAAAAATAACACAAGTTTCTATTTTAGAAAACAAGGAATTTGGTAAACACATAAAGAAGAAAACTTCAAGTGCCACAGATTCTACCACAAGTTTTGGCAGAACTAATATCTGTCATCCAGCTGGTTTTGCCTTTCTTAATACATCTAAGCCCTGGGAGAAAAATGGAGAGGAATGCACATTTTCTTTTCTTTAGATTACCCCTGGGACTAAAATACTTCAATGGTTCAATGTTCCTGGAAAGATGACTAAGACCTTTCCCTTGTCCTGGAAGAGCTTGTATCATCTAGCCTTACCTATAGCTCTAGCATCATCCCACACCACACTCCCCTTACCCTCTGCTTTCCTGCTACACTAACCTTCTCCTTTCCCTTGTCCTGGAAGAGCTTGTATCATCTAGCCTTACCTATAGCTCTAGCATCATCCTACACCACACTCCCCTTACCCTCTGCTTTCCTGCTACACTAACCTTCCGACACTCCCCTTTATAAGCCATGCTCCTATAGCCACAGAGCCCTTGCACATGCTTTTGCTCTGCCTTGAATACTCTTCTCCACCCTCTTTGCCTAGTTAATTATTACTTATCCATAGATCACAGCTAAATTTTCCTTCCTGACAAGTCAGTTCCTGAATCTCTTCTTTATAACCCTCGTCATGGTTCTAATTTTGCATTTATTTGTGTGATTATTTGATTAAAAGCTTATTTCCCACTAGACTATAAGCTTCATGAGGATAGAGACTGTAATTCTTGTTATTTATCCAGATCATATCATAAAGACTTGGTGCTCCATAAGTAATTAACTATATGGAAAAATGAATAAAAGAATGCATAAATGCACGTGTCATATTGTATCAACCTAAGCATCTAAAATAATAAGAAACTCAGTAATTGTCTAGGTAAAGGTCAAGGAATACTATTTGGGCCTCAGTTTCACATGCATAAAAGTAGGGTATTAGACTAAATAATCACTGGCTTGTCTTTCAGTTTTAAAAATCCATGATTCAACAACCCAATGTCCATCAACTGATGAATGGATGGATTTAAAAAATGTGGCATATCCACTCAATGGAATACTATTTGACAATAGAAAGCAATTAATGATGATATATTCTATGAAATGGACGAACTCTGAAAACATTCTGGATGAAAAAAGCCTCTAAGAAAGACCACATATTATATTAGTTATATGAAATGTCCAGAAGAAGAGACAAATCCACAGAAAAAGTAGATTATTGGTTGCCTGGGGTAGAGGCAAGGGAGAAATTGAGTGACTGCTAGTTGGGTATAGGGTTTCTTTTGGGGGTGATAAAAATGTTCTAAAAGTTGATAGCAGAGATGGGTGCAAAACTCTGAGAGTATTCTAAAAATCAATGAATTATATACTTTACAAGGGTAAATTTTTTATGTGAATTATACCTCAACATTTTTGTGATAATGAATATGATAATTACTGTGATTTAATCTCACGCATTGCATACATATATTGAAGTACAATTCCATACCCCATAAAAACAAGCGTACTTTGAAAATATGGAAGAAATCATATTACCTTTTAATTCTACTTTTCCTCAGACTTTGAGAAGTATCTTCAAATGTACAATAAATATGTGTCAATTAAAAAATAAATATTTTTCAGAAATTAAAAAAAAGATAAGATCAATGGCCCAGTGGCATAATTTTAATACTAAAATCTAAAACTGATTCAATAAATATTGACTATTTTTAAGGGTTTATGATTTTTTTCAAAGAGGTTTAAGCCAAAGCAGTGGTAAAATGGTCCTATAATGGAACAAAATATTCAGAATATTCATTCCGAATATTTCTTTGTTATTGTATATTAGACACTGAATTATATGCTGTCTACTTAGATCCTGTTAAAAGATGCATGAAACACCCTCCGTGATTTCAAGAAGCTTCTATAATCATATCTGGGATGGTAATTAACTATAACACAAAGCACATGGTGAAAGTACAGAAGAAATAGTACCAAACGGGGCTATTCTGAATCAAAGGAAAGATTATGCTTAATTTCAGCTTTTCTGAAGAACGTGGTATTTAAGATGAGCTTTGTAAAGTTGCACTGGTAAAGCAGGGGATGAGGGGTCACAGAAGAAGAAATTGAGGGAATAGCACAAGCAAAAGAACAGAAGCTGGGGAGATGGGCAGTGAGAAGTACAGGTGGCTGGTGCACAGCAGGCAATTGTGGGAGAGAGTTGGAAATGTAGGTTGAGGCTCTATGACAGAGGGCTTGGAATGCCAATTGAAGGAAGGTATATTTATTTCTGTGGTAACAGGAGGTTTAGGCTAAGATATAATCAGTTGTGTTTCATGAAGATTAATAGTGAATTGAAATGTAGGGCCGGCCCGGTGGCGCACTGCTACAGTGTGCCGCTTGGGAGTGCGGTGGCGCTCTCGCCGAGAGTTCGAATCCCACATACAGACTAGGTATATTTATTTCTGTGGTAACAGGAGGTTTAGGCTAAGATATAATCAGTTGTGTTTCATTAAGATTAATAGTGAATTGAAATGTAGGGCCGGCCCGGTGGCGCACTGCTACAGTGCGCCGCTTGGGAGTGCGGTGGCGCTCTCGCCGAGAGTTCGAATCCCACATACAGACCGGCCGCTCACTGGCTGAGTGAGGTGCGGGTGCAACACCGAGAGTTGCGATCCCGTTGCCGGTCCCGGTCCAGTACGGGCACAACACTGAGGGTTGCGATCCATTGCCGGTCACGAAAAAAGACAAAAAGGAAAAACAAAAAGAAATGGATGACCTCATGAAGTATACGTGGAACAAGAATCTTGGGATAGACCGATGGTGCAGTGACAGGATGAGGGAAAGCCAATAAGGTCAAGAACGAAGAAACATAACAATTCAGCATTGCAGAATCTAATCCTGAAAGAGGTTCAGATAACTTAATCTAAGGAGATTTCAAGGAGAAACAGGAGGCCACTAAGACTATCCTTCTTTCTGTGTAGAGTATTTAATTTTTTTTATCAGACTTTTGATGTTTCATAACTTGTCCAAGGTCTCACAGTCAGTCTCAGTCGCAGGTGGTCAAGTCAAGACTGTAAATAAGTTTTCACTATTCTTTCCACTGCTGTGGCAAAGAGAGGTCATTCAGCATAAAGGCTATGGGGCAACAGTGTCATTTTTTAAAGAAGATTGTCACAGGAGATCTCTTGAAAAGATTTCAAGAGAGTAGGGTGAGAAAAAATCTAGCAAAATGCTAAGAAGACAATGTGATAGACAAGAAATGAGGCAATAAATACAGTGATTATATTAGAGAAGTTTGATTAGCAAAAGGAATAAGAATATGGCAGCTAGAAATAGTAGCAGGTTTAAGAAATTAGCTTTTAGTCTGGGACTTTCAGAATGAAGATTCTGGAGAAAAGGGATAGCAGACCAGTCAGGATCCAGGAGTAGTGCACACCCACTGGGGTAAAGCAGGCTCATGATAAGAAATTGAAGACCACTGAGAGGAAGGGACTAATTTACCATTTAAAAAAATCTGTTTGGTATGGTATGGACTTACCCTAGAATCATATTTTACATTATCTGTTCACTAATTCATCTTAGTATACAGTCAACGGAACAGCCATTTTTCCCCGTATTTAAGTATGTATCTCTTAAGACACTGAAAGAAAAAAAAAATCATAATATCCCTCAAATTTTGAAAATATTTTAAATGTTAAATGGTATCCAATGGTTATATGGTTCCTTCTTTATTTGAAAGTAGAATGCTACCTACTTGGAAATGGACCTTGGGCCTATTCATCATAACATAAAGATGCACTGGTGAGTAGATAAATTTTGTGGTTATTATCTTACTATACTAACTAGTAGATGCTATTAGTTTTTCTGATCATTAAAAATAAAACTACTTCACAATACATTTAAGGTTAATAATTATTTCTACTGGAGATAAATAGGAACACAAGAACAAATAATGCAAGTATACTTTAAAAAGTTCGTGGGTTGAAAGATATCAAGCATCTTTCCATGCAGTTTTTGAAGACCGCTCACCTATTTAATATCATTAATGCTACTAGTTTACTGTTGAGTCTCCTTAAAATACAGATATCAGACATTTACTAAGTATAACTTGAGTTAGCATTTGACTTTTTGCTGTTAATTATGCAGTTAGCTCCAAAAAGGAAAGACAAACTCACAGATACAAAATCCAATACTGATAGACATGATCTCAACTATCAAATGTCATAATTATTTGTTACATTGAAAATGATGCCATTGTAACATAGGAAGGGATTTGTACAGATTTTTCTAACGCTCCTCTATATGCTCATCTTAATAGAGACAGATGCTAATTAACTAGTTCCTGACTAGACTGGGTCCACAGAGTTATTATGTATCCTGATTTCCTCATTCCTTTGCCACACGTTAACATCAAGAAGAATAACGTGCCCTTTTTCAGTGCCTGAAAATTAAATATGTATAGTCAAACCTGGCGGTTCTGTATTTCTTTTATGTTTTTACACATAGACACATATTCAGAAACAGTCTTTAACTAATTTTCTGAAAGAGCTGGAAATCAAAAAGACTGAACAATTTATTACGTACAGTCCTCTCCTCTGGGGTTAAGTGAATGCTCTCTTAAAGAAAAGGCTCCATTCATGATATATGATATTCCACGAGGAAAGGCATTTTACAATTTTGGAATGTCTTTTCTAGTGGGCCCCCTCATCATTACATGAACATAGTCACTGTCAAAATGACTATTTATAAAATGAGTGTGCACTTGAACATCTATCTATTCCCAGGTTAACACTAGCTTCTATTCCTTCTTAAAAGGTCAAGGTCTTTGCTATTTAGTTGATTCCCAGATGGTTGTGTTAATATCTGACAACAAAACCCAAACTGGATATCATTTAAATGCAAATTGAAATTTCAAGTCTTGCAAAAGATGCAGAACTTCACCAAGAGCATAAAGGCAATGTTGGAGAAATACTCACGTAACAGACAAATCTTGGAAAAAATGAATATCTGGCATGGTTAGACCAGTCAACAGTAGAAAGGGGAAAATCACATGGATGAGGACATGATATTTAATTTAACAGATAATTATTTATCATAATTATAACGATTGTAGGGAAAATTGATTAAGCTCTTTAATATTTTTACAAAAATAGCCTTTTAAAAGATCATGCTGAAAAAATCAAATATGACAAAAAGGATGTTGAGTTGTACTCTAATAAAAATTTGTGGGGAAATTCTTCTCAACAAAACCAAACAAACAAACCTGATTTATTCCTTTTTCTTAGAGTGAGAATATAGTTGTAATCATAACACAAATATTTCTATTCCTAGTTAAAATAAACTTATTTTCATAATATATAATTTTATTTTTTCAAACTAAAGATTGCCTCAAACTTTTGTTTACTATGTTTTTAATAAAATTTTATCTGTGTGTGAGGAAGATTCACTTTAAATGGTCCCTTTTCTGATACCCATTATTGTCAGATAATGAGGTCCCCTTGTACATTTTTTCTGCCAAAGATCTAATTTTGAGTAAATCTATTTCCATTAGTGTTATATAAAAGTCACACAAAACTATCTAAGATATTGAATTGAGTCTCACCCAAAAAATGTTAGTTAAGAGTACCAGTGAATAGCAGCTAGAAGAAACTATATTTTAAAAATTATTTTCTAGAACAGTCCAGTTACCTCTAAGTATTTTTCTTTGAGAGTTTATTTATTCACCTTTGCATACACACACATACACTCTCAGTATATTTGTGCACTAAAATACAGTGGAAATTCCTGACTGTGTTTAAAATCTCCATCTCTGCTATTACCCATGATATACCATAACCCTGGCATACACACACATACACTCTCAGTATATTTGTGCACTAAAATACAGTGGAAATTCCTGACTATGTTTAAAATCTCCATCTCTGCTATTACCCATGATATACCATAACCCTGTAGTCTTATTCAATAGCCCCTAAAGTTTTTAGTATTTTTATAGGAAGACCATTAAATGTGGGAGTTTATTTCAGTCTGCTGAACTATTCTGTTTGGGGATTTGCCAACACTAACACTTTGTCTTTCCTGTCCGCTTATACAACATGCCTGGCAAACTATAATTATCAGTATTTTCTTTTACAGCATGATAATTATTTGTTATTTTTGCTCATGCAGTAAAAAACCCCCCAGAAACAAGGAGCATACGCACAGGGTTTTAGGCCTGCCTGTATGCACAAGAAGGAAAGATCCCAACTGTTGTCCATAAAACAGACAGCCGTCATAGGTTTACCACTAAAATACCAAAGTCTGCTTTATGGAAATCCTTTGTAAAAAGCTTCCAAGAGAAAGCAAGGTAGTCACGTTTAAGAAGAGCTCCCTTTTTTAAGTTCCAATTATATGTTAACTGCTGATGTTCATACAAGAGAACAAACATATCAGCAAAAATGAATGTTGGTGAGATTTTAAAAATCAGGAGTAAAATCCCTTTTGGTACAATTTATGATTATGCAGACAGGGCACTGAACTCCCCATGTGACAGTCACTTTGATTAACTCAAGAGCCAAACTACAAAATCAGCTCATCTGGATTACTGCAGATTAAGACAAGGAGTTGTACAGCATTTTTGTTTCAAGGGTGCTGGGCACAGACTTGATAAATACCCTGGTATCTATTAAGGAATACTGAATGCATTTGTTTAATCATAGCTTCAACTCAGTATTCCAAAATAGATACCAAGACTTTTTTACTCTCAGAATGCACAGCTTCAAACATTCCAAGAGTAAAATCTGTTCATCTTTCTTGGTCTCTACCATAATCTATAGCCTTCATTTTGGTACCTCTCCATCTTACTGCCAGAGAGATCCAGATCAGAGGTAAATTACTGCAAACTAGTGAATGCACACAGGATGTAAAGCAGAATATTCCAGGAGACCATGGGACCTGCTACAGCTCAGTAAGGCAGAATCCTCAGCTAAGTGCAATTTGTAACATGTCCCTCCATACAACTGCATATTCCTCTGTCCAGCAAAAGCAGGACATCTGTGGCTTCACAGCGGTATTAAAAAACCTTTTCCAAATCTAGTTGGTTTTTTTGTTTGTTTGTTTGTTTGTTTGCCACCAGAACACACATAGCCCTTAGATTGTTAGATTGACTTTGAAACCACTAATAGAAATTGTGGGTTGTTCTCTGATGAAAAGATTGAGACAGTCACTAAAAAGTTTTCTCTTAATAGCAGTACATGAGAAAATGCTCGAAAATTGAGAGATATTTGGTCAAAAATGTGCAAAGTCGTGGCTATTATGTTATGTAGCCAAATGAGAAGGATACAAAGAGATAAGAAAGGTTACACAGAGATTAAAGATTGAGAGTAACCCTTCTTAGCTATTAACATTTACTGAGCAAAAGGAGCTTCCCACCAGCATGCAGAAAACTTTGAAAAGGTTTGTGTAAGTGTTTACTCTGTGCCTGCTTCCCTCTTCCACCTATAATAGATGAATGGAACGTCACTGGGGGGAATTGTTCATGTAGATTCCATCGATTCTTGTTTCAACATCAAATGAGATGATGACAGTGAAGGCACGTTGTAGGAGGTAGTGTCATGGTTTTCTTAGGCATCTTTCATAGGAAACATGGGAGGTAGAAAAAAAATAATAACTATGCCTACATATTTTTAGATTATACATTGTACTTTAAATAAACCAAGGGGTTTATTTTCCCCTAAATCTGTTATTTTCAGGTCTGTTGGGCAGGCAATCATATTCAACCAACTATTATTTTCCCCATGCTTGAAGCCAATTTGGCTCCAAGTGGGCAGGCAATCATATTCAACCAACTATTATTTTCCCCATGCTTGAAGCCAATTTGGCTCCAGGATGGAGCTAAGAGAAAGAATGGCTATGCATAGCCGGTGACCCTCTTCCTTAAGGATGTCCTATCTCTTTTCAATATTTACAGCTAATCCATTTCTATTGTAAAAGGCTTCACTTCCAATCATTGATTTATGAGCTTGAGATGTTAGCGTCCTAGGGCTGCCAGTGACCTGAGGTCACAAGAGTATGTCATGTAAGCCTAGCTTCTATTTCCAGATAACAGGGGAAGCTATGAAGCCATTTTAAGATTTGGCAGAGAATTCTAATGTGTAATATTGACTTTAGAGAAGTTGCCCCAAGGCCCATAGGTAGCTCTTCACATTTACACAAACCCCACTGGAGAGTTTGTCCAGTTGTGGCATGCTTAGAATCCACTAAGGTTGTCACAAGAACTGGAGTTTTCTTCGTCTTTCAGTTGTCAGGAGAGATGGCTCCTGTTCTTCTATGAGCTCATTAAAAGAGTTTCACAGTGTGGATATGTTCTTTTATTGGGAGTGGATATTAATGATCAATATTAGTAATAGAAGTTTAGGATTTCTTTCTCTTTTTTTTTTCCTTTTTGTCTTTTTTACTGACCGGTAAGGGAGATACAACCCTTGGTGTTGCGCCTCCCTAAGGGGCTGGC
>NW_007729806.1:119008-143861 GCF_000696425.1 Galeopterus variegatus | reverse complement strand
TCGCAACCCTCGGTGCTGCGCCCGCACCGCGCTCAGCCAGTGAGCGGGAACCGGTCTCCACATGGGATCTGAACCCTCGGCGGGAGCGCCACCGCACTCCAAAGCGCCGCACTCTACCGAGTGTGCCACTGGGCCGGCCCTAGGATTTATTTCTGTATTCATCTTCCTGTTTATCTAGCTCTTCAAAGTGCTGACATTCTAATCCCGTGAGCTTACAAAAGGCTCAATCCTTCCAAGAGCTAAAAAAGGCCAGGTGTCTGCCAGTCTGGCTGAAGAAAAACAAATGCAACCAGTGTTCTGCAGCATTTACCTATCACTGAATGGGTAGCTCGCTGTACCTCTGCATCTTTGTTAGTTCTATCTAAACACAAGTATATTGCAAGAAAAAATATCCTAATAGTTCTTATATCAAAAGCCAGTGATATTTTTAATCCCAACAGTAAATGAACTCTCCCAACTTTTTAACTGAGTGTTGATTTGTTTCATTTGGGGGGAATATAAAAAGAAAATAAATAGTAGTCTTTGTGTTGAAAAACTGAAGATAAGGCATGTTGATCAATTTCCTTTTCAAACTAGATAAAATTCAAAAGATGAACAAGTAGTTCAGAAAAATGACAACAACATTATATGCTTGAACCAGATGTAGAAATTAGTTTGGGAAATTTTTCACACAAAATGTCTGTGAAAGGAGGGATTTATTAAAATGAACCTTGAAGCTTCAAGAGTTCATGCATGTTACACATGCAAACAACTTCATTTCTTAAATGTAAGTAAAGAGTCTAAGTAAAGAGTCTGTTCTGCAATTTAATTTTAGTTTGTAGAAACAAAGTGTAAGTCTTTAAAAACTAAGGTTTATTTTAATAAATATAAGTAGTATTACTTCAAAGGAAACTAAGATGCTGAGTATCCTTTCTCCTTTCTTATCTGTACATCTTATATAGGAGAAAAATACACTGCTAATGAAATGTGATTCAATCTCCCAGAACTGATTTGTAGTAGATTCGAGAATCATTACTGATGGAACCCAGTATAAATTGGCATCTGTCTCATGTACGTACTTGGTAAGTCAGCGGCACAAGGGGTAAACACTGAAGAAGTAAAAACTTCCAAGACCATACGAATCATTACTGATGGAACCCAGTATAAATTGGCATCTGTCTCATGTACGTACTTGGTAAGTTAGTGGCACAAGGGGTAAACACTGAAGAAGTAAAAACTTCCAAGACCATACCTTTATGGCATATTGACTTCCAAGCTCACTGCATTTTAGATAAAATTCATACAAATTCTCTTCATAAACAAAGAATAATTTACTTTTTTTTAAAGCAGTGTTTTACATGTCAAAGGTTATTAAATATCTTAAAAGTAAAGAGCATTTATCCGACTACATACAAAATTTATATGCCTGAATTATGAAACATGGTTGGAGTTAAGTCTAACAAGAAAAAAATTTTTCCTGTAAGATGCAGAAAGAAACGCTGTGCTTCTCATGAAAATGTTCCAAAAATAAAATCCTATATTTTTTATAACTAAAAAGAGGGGGGAAAAACTGGAACAGATTAATTGACCAGCTATAATTCTAACCAGTGTTGAAGTCGCTAAATAAAAATTTTAAAAATATATAAATATAAATAATTGGAATACCAGCACCATTTTTGCCCATGTCTAAGTGCCTGGCACTTTACTAAGTCCTTCACAATCAATACAGCATTTATTCCTCACAACAAGTTCATGAGGTAAGCATTATTGAAATTTATTGGTGAGAAACCTGTCCCTATAGAGTCACTGGGCCAAGAACCCAGAGCTGTCAGTGTGAGAAGCCTAATCCTGTACTGACTTGAGCTATTAGCTTCTCAATAATACGTCTCTCTTAGTCATAAAAAACTGAGCAGGAATCTGTGCATGTAAAGAAAGAATAACCTTAACCTCCAGTAAGGGCTTCATAGTCACAATCCTGGCTCAGCTGATGGAGCTGATGTTACTCCTGCTGAGAAGTAAAATCAGATCCCCTGAAGTCAGGTAGCCCAGCAGCACTACCATCTGGGAAGGCCTGCAACGTCAAGGCAGCTGCCATGATGACCTGACTTCGCAAGCCCTGTAAGGGCATTTGCCACTCTTTATTCAACAGAGATAAACAACAGGGACTGATAGAGGACTCCTGTGAAAGACATCTATACATGAGGCAAGAAGCAGAGAACAAAAAATAATTCTTCTATATCTGAGGTAGGTAATGATAAACTCTTGTAATTTGGCGATTGGTAGGGATTTTGATACTATTTAGGAAGGAAAACTGTCTACCTGGAATTTGTTCTGGTGGTGGATGACCCCGGAAGCAGGCCATAGAAAAGACAAATCCTATTAAGCCAGCTGGAAGGCCTGAGAGCAGCTGGTGGGTCTGGAGGCTGAAACAGATCGGAAAGGCTCAGAAAAATCTGCATTGCAGATAAGCCTCTTGGGAGACAGCTGAACTCTTAACATCCCCCAGTCAGCTTTCCTCCTGAGAGCAGAATGGCCTCAGGTGGTATGATTTAGAGTGTATATAATTTCCAGGCCTGTCTGGTGACCTTAGATAAATACATGATTCCATCTTTTGTTTTGTTGCTTTTTCCCTGTCAATATATATATTTTTTTTTTGCAGGGGGGCGGGAGGTAGGAGTGGAATGGACCGACAGAAAGAAAGGGCATAATAAAGCTGTGCCATGCCTTCCACACTCCTCTTATAAGCCTTATCTTTTGTTTAATATTAGGCCTTTTTATCAAACCTTATCGCTCAGCTGCAAAACAACATAAAGAAAGAACTGAACACTTACCTTGTTTGTTAAGAAGAGAGTACAGAAATATAAATTACAAAAGTCATAATAATCACTCCCTATTATATAGCTTTTGCTACTACGTTCATTATCTTCATTAATTTTCTCAATATCCTAATAAGGTTTATATTATCATTCCTGTTTCACACAATGGAGATTTAATAAATTCCCATATTTCACAGCTGATGAGGGGCAGATTCCGAATTTGAACCCAAAGGTATCTAACTTGAAAGTCGGTAGTTATTTCACTGCACTATAACCCAACATTTGTTAAATGCCTGTTATGTGCCAGACATTCTGCTTGCAACAAGAAATAATTTACCAGTCATAGCCTCCAGATATTCCTATTCTGTTGGGATAAAGGCAATTGTAATAAATGGCTTTATAAATACAGGCAGTTATTATAATAAAACTTTTCCAAGTGCCTTTATATTTTCTAGAATGTGTTCCCAATAGTAATTTAGATTCTGCAAATGAATAACTGTAACTAAAGTCTAGTGTATAATGACAAGAAAAGTGAATATTAAAAGGAGAGAGAACATACATGGTTCTGATGGTCCAGAGGACGAATAGGATTTTGGTAAGTGGAACTTTGGTTCGGATGTCAGTTAGCTAAGCTTTTTAGGGAAAGAGAAGAAAATAAAAGGATCAGTTAGCCAATCAACACCGTTCTCTAGCACCTATTCTGTAGCAGTCCCTACACTAGGTGCCGGGGTTCTAGTCAGGATTGGGACAGACACTAATGGAGATTCCAGTCTTGTGGAGGAGACGCGCATTACTCTGATAAGTGAGAGAAGTGTGGGGGCTGTGGGGGTATGTAACCTGCAGGACTAATATAGGCCAGAGGATGAGAGAAGAGAAGGCCTAATCACGAAATTTGATGCCCAGCTAAGGAGCAGGACTTGAGTAAGCAAAGGGGCAGGAGGTGGAAGCAGGAAGGGAAGGGAAGGAGTACAGAGAAAGGGTACTAGGCAAAAAGAAAGAAAATATGTGTAGTAGCCTCAAGGCAACCATCTGAAGATGGACCTGAAGAGTGAGGCAGAGGCTAGATCAGGATGTCCTTGTAGCACAGTTATAGCCTCTGGACTTAACCATAAACGGTATGGGAAGTATCAAAAGGTTTTAAGCACAGAAATATCATAATTAGATTGTATTTTGAAAAGATCAGTCCAGCCACCATGTGTATAATGGTTTCTATGGAGCAAGCGGTGATGCAAGAAGCGCTTGGCAGCCGTCAAGATCAGTGATGATGGGAGACTGAATTAATGTAGTCCTTGAGGAGGTAAGGAAATAGAAGGATTTGCATGCAGCAGTTTAGAAAGTAGAACTGATAGGATTTGGTAACTGATTGAACTGGTCTATTTTAGGTAACAACTTAAAAAGCTATTTATATAAATAACAATGAAACTTGATGAAATGGTATTTTGGAGCATTTGAAAATAAGTATAAAGTTACAAAGTTGTTAAACAAGTGATGATTATGTTACATTGCAAGCTGTGGAAAAACTCCAAATAACAGTGGCTTAAATAAAACAGACATTCATTATAAGACCATCTCATATTCAAAAGGGCTGCCGAACTCCAGCCATTAAGTCTGATCTCCACCCGCAGAAAGAAGGAAGGAGTGAAGAACACACTCCTTTCTTTTAAGTAGTTGATGTAGGTTTGACACACAAGTTCTGTTCATGCCTTACTGGCCAGAAATGAGTTATATGGTCACACCTAGTTACAAAGGAGGCTGGAATTCTGGATTTTAATCAGAACATCCATGTGCCCATAAACCCCCCAAAAGCAAGGGTCCTATTATTACTGAGGAAGAAAGAGAGAATGGATATTGAAGACAAAAAGTCTTTACCACATTAATTATGGGCTAAGGCCTTAGGTATGAATTAGAAAAAAATGCAACTTACAAATTGTGCCAGCCCTTTGCAACAGAAAATTAAAACACATCAAAGTGAGCTTACTTTGAATCAGCACTCCACATTTTGCCTAAGTTTCCAAGAACATTTTTTAACTTCAATTACAATCTAGATGGGCTGGGTAGGTTAAGCAGAGCTTCACCATGAATAAATATGGTTTTCTACTGCTACAAAGCAGCCTCAGCTATGCCAATATTTGAGCATAGTTGTTTATGGTTTCATTTCCTTTACTTTTAATAGTGGCCATAAAAAAAACCAAACACACACATTTTATTCACATTCCTTTGGAAAAGGCCTTGAATTTAAATTATGCTATGGCACTAGATCCATTAACATTTAACTAGGGCTGGTGACTTATCCTCTATAAACATTCAGCTTTAGAAGGTAATGACTGCATGCAGAAAACAAGAATGAATAGCAGTCAGATACTGAATTGTATACGTATCACTCAGCACACAGCCACACTGATTTACTTTATGCTTTATCTGTTTGATGTGTTCTCAGTTTATTTCTAAAAATAAAAGCTATAAATAAAGATGCTGCATTTTAATAATTTAGGGAAGATATTAATTTTATCATCCACAAATAGTTCCCAGTACATTAAGTCACAGGATGCTGTGACCCCTAACTTTACTTTTAATTTCCTCTTACTATTTCTTCAACTTTTGCATTTAAGCCACTTTAGGGTTACTCTCATTTAAAAAATTTTTCTTTTACATGGTGCTTCATGTTTCAATCTCACTGAGAGAGGAGAAACTTTCAATTAACTGAAACCAGATAAAATCAATAATAGTATTATGGCAAGTAATTAGCAGCACTATATTAGAGTCATATATGTTCATACTCTTAATTTTGCCAAGAAAAGTATCACACACTTTAAGTTATATATTCTATGCCAAATCTAAAGTTCACATTTATTTTTACTTAACTGATAGTCTTTCAACTACATTCTTGTTCTGCTTTTATCTGTCTTTCCATTAGGTGAAAAATACATTCATGAACAATTGCTTATTTTAATACTGCTAAAAGTGTATAATTTCTGGTTCTTTTGCACTGCATATAAAATTTTAGTTCTTGCTTCAGCTTGGGGTCCCTTTGCAATTCCTATTGGGTAGGGAAGTAATTTCCCTACAACTGGTTAATCTCCAGGTTGAATTTATTTGTTAGTCCAGATCATGACAAAGCCTTATATGTAAAGGTAGTTGACATTTATACTCTACTTTAGATCTTACAACATGCACTTAAACCTCCCAGCTCAACCCTGAAAATCAGCTATTGTCTTTATTTTACAGGGGAAAAAAAAGACATAAGAAAGGGAAGTAATTTTTCCAAATAGTAAATACTAGAGGTAGAACAATGAAACAATACGTTATGTGCAAAAGAGTGCAGTGCAAACAAATACTGATGTGATGGATTCAGAGTAAAGAAAATTAAATATGGGAGTAGTGATGAGAGAGAGTGATTACATACACTACTACTGTCCCCTAATTATCATTAAAATGCTAACATTGTCAAAAAATAGTGTAATAAAGAAAATTTTGAAGACATTCTAGACATTAGAATGCAGATGGTCTGAAAGAGAAAGAGAAAAAATACCATGGAAATTGCTGCCAAGATCACCTGGATTAATAGCACGTCCATCCCAAAGAAACCTGGGGAAACCCAAGCATAGAGCCATCAAATACAGAGTCTGAGGAGACTGTGGGACCAACATCATGGCAGTTTATTTAGAAACTTATCAGAACAATTGGGACCCTTCTTCCCGTCTGCCTTGCTACTACATTTTTAGCAGACAGGAAAAGCATTTGTCCCCAATGGTGAAAACAAGGACTGGTCTTTAATGAAAGCAGGTGATGAGTTTTGGAATGGAATTGTGGGGATTCTAATCTGTTCACTTGCCAACTCCATCTCCATGCTCCCCCTGGGATGCCTGCTTCCTGACAGACTGCCCACTTCGCCAGAGCCTGCAGTCAGCCTTCAGTTAATGGGGATACAGACCGACACCACTGCAGAGGAAACTTACAACAACTACCTATGATCCTCAAATTAGTTCTTCATACATTTTTAAAATAATAAAAAACAAATTATAAAATAAAAACCTCCAAATCAAGACATTTGAGAAAATCAGCAAGAAGAATAATAAAAATACCTTTTAAAAATGATTCTTGAGGAAATAAAAATGATTTGAGGAAGAAAAGACAACTTATAAGTATCTTTCTCAGAGAGATTTGAAAAAATGTTGTGTACTTTAAAAATGAGCATCTTTCCAAAAATGAATTGTGAAAAAGTATAAATCAGAAAATAAGGAAGAATACCTGGAAATTTACATATGACTACCAAAATGATTTGAATTGATTTAAAAAAAATCGAATTGGTAGGGCTAAAGGCAAAGTTAATGATTCAGTTGATAAAAAGAGAAAAAAAGTCCTAGAATGTAAAAAAAAATGAAAAAGGGACTAAAAATATTTGAAAAAGGATACATGACAGATCCAGGAAGGTCCAGCACTTATCAACAGGAATCCTCTAAACATAGAACAGAGGCAGGTATAGCAAGAAAAATGAAAGAAAAGCAGAGAGAAGTTCCTCTGAGTTAAAAGATGTAATTAAAAATGGTCTGATTGCTAAATGGGATAAATGATAAAGGACCTTCATCTGGACTCATTTTGAAACTGCACAAGATTCCTAAAACCTATCAGAAAGAAAAAAAATCAAGGTTTTTCCACAGAGAAATGAGTACCTAACTGATATCAGACTTTTTATCAATAACACTTGATACTATAAAATAACAAAGGAAAACCATGTAACTGATCAAATTATCAAACAAGCATGAGTACTATATGAAGACATTGTATGAAACATGTAAGGATTCAAATTTATCAATGATCGGCCACATATAAATAAATGCCTTTAGAAGAAACTCCAGTAAAATAGAAAGGAAACACAATAAGAGATGACATGAGACAGAAAGCACAGAGCAAAATGAACATAACCTGGAAGAAGGGTAGGCAAACTATGACCTATGGGCAAAATACTGCCACCATCTGTTTTTGTAAATAAAGTCTTATTGGAACACAGCCATGCCTTATTAATTTAATATTAATTATTAATTATGTCACATTGTAGCAGTGACAGAGACTGTATGAATTGCTGTGATGGAGACAGTATGACCATCAAAGTGGAGAATATTCACTATCTGCCCTTTTGTGGGAAAAGTGTGTGGAGCCCAAACAAGAAAGAAATTTGGTTGAAAAGACATTGACATCACTGATCTCAACACTCAGGATATATTCATTTAAAAAGCAGGAGTTGGGGAGACAAAAGATTACATTTACTTCCCAATGGTTCAGATAACAATATTTGGTTCAACAGGGAAATATATTTTCAGAATCAACATAAACAAAACAACGGATCACTTAATTACAGTTACAGAACAGAATATAAACATTATAAATCTTGACAATGTAAAAAATAATAACATAAATAACAAATAGAGGGGAGAGGGAGAAACAGTGTTAGTGTGCTAAATTCCTACTTTTTAATGTAGAAAGTCAATAGATACTGTTCAATGGTAAGAAATTGAAGTGTATTATTTACAACTTAAATGGTAATCAGAAGAACTCTTGGAGAATAGCAATTATTCAAATGGTTTTCACTGGGATGTGAGATTGGGGATGTGGATAGGGAGAAAGACTTTCATTTTATTTTGGTCTCTTTGTTGGCTTGATTTTTTTTTATTCACCTTTAGCAAATATTACTTTAATTTAAAAATGATCAATTTGCCACTCATTCAAAATATATATTATACGCCTTGTTCTGGTAAGAAGTTTTCAAGGCAGTAGGGAAACAGCGGTGGAGAAACCAAAGTCTCCAAACTTTTAGACTTTAAACTCTTGTGGAAGGAAACAGAAAACAAACTGCCTTAGCATTATTGACATTTTGAGCCAGATAATTCTTTGTTGCAGGGGGCTGTCTATTGTGGGATAGTTAGCACATCCCTGGCCTCTACCCATAAGATCTTAGTAGCTCCTGCCCAAGTTGTGACAACCAAAAATGTGTCCAGACATTTCCAAAAGACCCCTGGCAGAGGGGGCCAGTGGTATAGGGGAAAAGGCTTGGCTTTGGAGCCAGCCAGATCTGTATTTAATTTCAAGCTCCACCAATTATTAGCTATTTGTCTTTGGAAAATACACTTCATCTCACTAAAACTCATTTTCCTCTTCTGTGAAGTGGTAATAAAATCTGATTACCATTTTAGTGGGACTAAATGGAGATTAAAAAATATATATTTATCTTGCAAGGTTTGTTTTATTGTTTTGTGTTTTGATGACCCAGTGAGAAAATTTATGTATTTGGTGCATAATATGCATTAAATAAGCAAGCACTATTATTATTTTAACTATAATTGTAGTGATGATGAGAAGTTGAGGAGAGGAGCATGTGGATGGAGACTGTGTGCTAAGGGCAGTGGGGAATACGGAGAAGTCAGTGTAGGCCTTGATTGCTTGGGTGAGGGCCCTGGTTACACTCCAGAGAAGCACTTTCCGATAAAGCTTATTGTGATGATGGAAATGTATCATATATAATATTTGATAAAAGTAATGTGGCTACTGAACACTTGAAATGTGGCCAATATGTCTAATGAAGTGAACATTTCATTGTTTTACATTTTTATTAATTTGATTTTAAATAGCTCCATGTGGCTAGAGGCTGCCATATTTATCAGCCAGCACAGCTTAAGAGAGCAAAGAAGAGCCACTGGAGAGGAAGAAAACGAGAACGGAAAAAGAGTGTTATAGTCGGTCTGGGAAATTAATGCGGTGATGGAGTTCCAGGCAGGGAGACCAGATAAAAAGCATTTCAGCAACCCTGGCATGCCCATGAGAGCATGGGTGAGGGTTGTGGAAAGTAGAATGGGGGAAGAGGTTGGCCACTGCACTGAGAATGCCCTCAGTGGAACCATTCCTATTGGTGTCTGCCTTGGGGCACCTGACCTCACCCTTAACCCTGACTCAATGACCCTGAGGTTATCATTTTCTTTCCCTATACTACCCTTCCATTTGTACATCTGAGATCAGAACTGGAATCCATACCTTCTAGTTCAAAGTTTTTCTTTATAAGCTCTTCTAATTATCCTAATAATAGAAAAATCACAAAGCTTGCTTTTTAAAATGTTTCTCCATAGATCCGATTTTCTGAAGCTTTAGTCATTTTCTTTGCTATCCTGGTTTTGGCCAAGTTCTTCAACACTTACTTAAAATTCTATGAAACTAAGAACTGAACAATGAATTCTTATTAATCTATTCCTCTATCAAGTACTTTTTAAATCAATAAGATTACATTTTCTGTAATATATTTAGAGTTTCTCCATAGATCCGATTTTCTGAAGCTTTAGTCATTTTCTTTGCTATCCTGGTTTTGGCTAAGTTCTTCAACACTTACTTAAAATTCTATGAAATTAAGAACTGAACAATGAATTCTTATTAATCTATTCCTCTATCAAGTACTTTTTAAATCAATAAGATTACATTTTCTGTAATATATTTAGACTTATTTCCTTTTAATAAAAGTTTAAAACCATTTTAGTATTCATGCTATTTTTACTAGTATTTCCATAGTTCCATGCCATACTAATCCAAGACCCCAAAGGGCAGATGCCCTCTGGGATGCCAGGGCAATCCATTTAATGGACTTCACCACTACCTTGGACAGTTTATTTTAGCAATCAAGTTGGTGCATTATTAAAATATTCAGGATTTAGGACAATATGCTCATTTATCTGCTTTGGCTGCAGAGTAGTAGAAAGTAATATCTTTGGAGTCAGAACAAAGACACAAGCCCCAGGTTTAACATTTTCTAGCAGAAGGACTTGGGTAGGTCATTTGCATTTTTCAAACTTAGGTTTTCTCATCTGTAATAAATATAATGACACGGTCGACCTTTCCCATTCCACAGACTGTTATGAGCTTTAGGTCACCATTTATTAGAAAATGCTAGGTATGACTTAAAGTATGGTACCGGAATTATTTTTTTTTCTTTAACATCTAAATGTAACTTTTTAACTAGTTATGTTATTACAACAATTTTATAATCCAAAGTCTGTATCATTGGTCTTTTTTTGAGCATAACACAGGAAGAAGAACTAAAAATGCATGCACATATTAAGTATTACATTGCATTTATTATTCCCTTTTATCTCTTGGACTATTCAAATTCTTGTAGAGGAAAAGTACAGCAGTCTGGCCAGAGTATATGAATTACTCAGAATCAAGAGTTCTTGTATGATTTTTAAAACTTTTGATTGCTGGAGCTCATATTTCTGTAAGTACCAATGTAATCTTGGAAAGTCAATCATTTTAGGGGTTTCTGTCCCCACCATTAAAAGTATAGGCAGCCCAGTTATTTTTTTTAAGATTCTGGAATATTAAAAATTCATGTAGCTCAAAATTGTGCCGACCAGTAGATCTTAGGCACTATGTGAGAAGAATCCTTAATGCTTATGTGTTGTATCTTCTGTATACACATCAATGAAATCTTACCATGAGAAAATCCTACAATAAGCAAGAAAATATTTTTAAAGAAAACTAAGTGCAACCATTGCTCATCTTGGAAATAAAACAAATGATCTTCCTGAAAAGAAATATCATGTCTTAAGTTCCTACACATTGTAAAGAAATTCATTTTGATTGTAATGTGTCAACTGGAATAGCTTTGTTTTAACAATTGCCAGATGTGGATCAATGTACATCCGGCTTCTTTAAATGGTCATAATCCAGAGTCATTAACACCAGGAGAGAATCTGAAGAAAGGTTAATTCAAACCATCTGAGGCAGACCCAAATGGAATCCACAAAAAAAAAAGAGAGAGAGAGAATTGATTTAGACTATCTTGAGAGAGTTAAAGAATTTGTGTCAGGAAGACCAGAGATGATCCTGTACTACTCTGAGACTCTTAGCTATTGAAGTAATGGTGATGGAGTATGAGTACGGTATTCAAATTCAGGAAATTTCAATAATTCCAGCTTGACTATGAAAAGAAGACCAGTGCTATCCATTATAGAAGGACTAGAGTTAAACACACACACACACACACAAACACCCACAACACTCATCTTCTTAGCTTCAACTTGGCATATGCATCAACAGCATTTACCATGTAGACAGCATAGAAAGTGCAAAGGTGCCTGTGCCATGGCTTCTCTTCTCAAGAACTTTTCCTAAGTGTACATGAAGAAATGTGGTCATCAGTTTAAGTTGACTTCTGTTCATATGAAAGCTAATTTGATATTTCACTAGAATTTTTAATTTCAAATTTCTAAGGACACTGCTTATGCCTACTTGGCTGTTTAAGTGTACACCAAATCATAAAATGACAGTGATAAATTCTAGAGACCTGGTCATGGTATGGTCCAGAGGTGGAACTAGCCCTTTAAATAAAGAATAAATGCTAATGAGGATGAGGACATCACAGATGTTTAATATACACTTAAGCTGTTCTGCTTTGATGGATGAGTAATGCCATATGTATTTGATTTCTTATTTTCTTAGGTATTTTACAGCTGCAATGTGTGGTGTGAGGGGACTCAAACAGGTCAACGCTCCCAAGTTCCTGCAGCTAAAAGAAAAGACTGAGAGTCACAGAGTAGCACTAGAATGAAAGATAACATTCCTTTGACAGTCTGTCATGGCTTCTTATGAGCACTTAGTGCCTCTGAATGCTGATTGTCCTCAAACACATGCCTCCTCCTGTAGAGCTCTGACGAATCCTTCAGAGGAATGCAGGCTACTGTCACCAACCAAAACAGTCCACCAAAGAGAACTGATTTTGATGGAAAAATGCATTTCTTAAATCAGAGACTGTCCTTAATAATCCCCTGTGGCTTTCAGCAGTGTCACACAAGGCTTGTATTAGGATGTGGGTAGCAAGAGGATGGGATGTGGAGATCCAGAAACTTTGCACAGCTAAGTGTGATGGATGTCATGTGCTAAGGGACCAGAGAGTGTAGCAGGCCACTATTGTGCTGAACACCCAGGCAGAGAGAAGGTTAAAAGTCCAAGGAAATCATGAAGCAGGAGACATAACTGGAGTTAAGAAACTGGCACAGGGTTATATGGAATTACATCGCCAAACCTGAGCCACAAGAATTCATTATATGATATAATAAGCATGGAGCATGGGCAGAAAGAATGAAATGCCAGTAGCTCATTAGGGCTGGTTTACTGGATCTTTCATAAAACTGGCTGGAATTGAAAAACTCAGGAGTACAGAGGAAATCCTCTCTCTTACCATCAATGTGGTTTAAGAGTGTGCTGTGTTGCTGCACAAGGAGAGGAGCTTCCATCAGACTTCCTCATAACAACTGCTCCAATCATTTCCATTTTTTCTGCCCGGATGTTTGCCTCCTAACCTTTTACTAATCAAAGCAAGTTCCATTAAACAGCAGCATCATTACCTGGGAGCTGGTCAAAATACAGAATCACACGTCCCTTTCAGACCTACTGATCCTGAATCTGCTTTTTAGTAAAATGAGTTGACTAATCTTCACTTTAAAGTTTGAGAAGCAAATCTCAGCATCCATTCTTACCACTTTATAACCCTTTCTCTGCACAGCTGTCTAAGTAATTTTAATTTTCTTAACCCACTGATATTTCCTCCCTCCAGAAGGAAAGTTTCATAAAGGCAGGGAAAGGTCATGGAATTTGGTGTTTAACAAATAGTCATTGAATGAATAAGTGAATTTTCTTCCAGTCTAGGATAAAGTCCAGATGACATGTGAAGTCCCTCAATCTTTTATTTACCACTTGAAAAGTCTCTTTTATCTTGCTCTTATCTATTAGGAAGCTACAGTCTGCTTGCCGTCACACCCTTGTCTGTACTCTTTTATCTCCTTTCCATTAGGACCTTATTCTACAAGTGTGTCTTTCTTCTCCTGACATATGTGGCACCACTTTTTCTCTGCTCCTACCTTTGGCTTGGGATTTTCCATGTTAATAAGCAGCAAAAGCCTACTGTGGTCACTGCCTCCTTGTCTCACATGCTTTATCTCTCTTTCCTTTGAGTCCTGGACTTCTTAAGCATATTTTCCTATTGTTTTTATATCCTTATTTACTCATTCTCTTCTCAAGATCTTGTTTCTGACTAGTTTGGAATGAGAACCCAGATTCAAAACTAGTCCCTAAATGTGTGCAACCTTCTGGGTCTCTGTCCCTTCATTTGTAAAGTGAGTATAACAGAATCTGCATCAGAGTCAATGTAACAATTAAAGTGTGTGTCACAGAGGATGGCACATGGCAGGTGCTAACATCATCGCAGATTCTCCTTCTTAGGGAAGAGCAGAGGCTTATTTTGAAACCTTTAAATTTTATCTGGCCATAAATTTGACAAAATAGAATACAGTGATTCTGTTGTTAGGAAATATCCACTAGAAATAATGTAAACTATCACATTAGGGAAGAGCAGAGGCTTATTTTGAAACCTTTAAATTTTATCTGGCCATAAATTTGACAATATAGAATACAGTGATTCTGTTGTTAGGAAATATCCACTAGAAATAATGTAAACTATCACATAAGAGTAATGTACCAACTATTCCATTGCAGCAGTATGATGACAGCAAAAAATTGGAAACAGTAGAGTATAAAAATGTCCATTGTCTATGTGAGAGAACATTATGCAGGTGGAAAAAATTACATGGCATGCGTAAGATACTGCTGAGTGTAAAAAAGGCAGAATTCAAAACTGTATTCTTCTGATACTGATTATGTAAATTTAAATGCAATAGGATGAAAGGAAATAAGCCAAAATGTTTAAAAAGTGTTAACCATAATCTTTGGATTGTGTACTTACAGGTAAATATTATTTCCTTCCTATGATCTTCTAAATTTTATAAATTTTATAAAATGTGGACTTAATATTTTTTATGACAGACATTATTGAAATAAATAATAAATCCAGCAGTCTTTCAATATTTTCATTTTTCAATTTTTCTGGAGAATCTTGAGTTTTAGCCTTGTTTTCTATTACCTTCTCTGTCCTCTTCTTTCTTTGCTTTTTTTTTAAAAAAAATTTCTTCCTTCAACTTTATCAATTCCCGTCCCTCTTTCTGTATCCTAAATGCAGGTGCTGCTGAGAGATTCCTCTCTGGTTCTCTTCTCACTGTCTTTTGTGCTAATGTCACCCATGTCCTTCCTCCCTAACCTCCCTTCTCAGCTTTGGATCTACATGTTCTGCAGTCTATTAGCCCAGGCCACCCCATATCCAGCCTCATGTCCTAAATATACCACTTCATTTTTTATTCAAACTCTCATGCATTTATTTCACATTTATTAGCTATCTCCTGTACACAGGACAGCTTGCTAGACACTAGAGATCCAATAAAAATAAAAGAGGACTTCTTTCCTCATGTAGCTCTCAGCCACCTTTCTCCCTATCATTTTTCTAATTATCACATTCAAAGTTTAGAGTCACCTTTGAGTCCTTCTGCTTTTTTTTCCCCTCCTATCAATCAATCTGTTGCATTTGAGCTCAGAAATATCTTTCATTTTCATGACCTCTTTTTCATGCCCTCAATCAACACCCTCTCTAGGCTTTTCTTTTCTTTCCTGGATTATTCTACAACAGCTTCCATAGTGACGCTTTCTTCAACATGCTCTCACACACAATTCTAATTTATCTCACACATATCTATAAAATAAATCATCTGGAAAATGCAGTTTGGACATAGCAGTCTCCTGCTCAAAATACAGTCAATAGATTCCCATTGAATAGTAATAAAACACCCCCAAAACAAAAAACAAAACCCTGAACTAAGCATTGAGTCCTCTTCTAACGTATTAAGTTGAATTGAATGAAATTTTTCTTTTGTAATTCAAAAAATGGTGAATATTAGTCTTCTCATGTGGTACAACCTAATAGTATTCACGTACACTTCCACCCTTTCCTTCTAAGAGTCCCCTTCTTCTGCCCTATACTCTAGAACATAAGAGATCAGTCTGTGCTTTCTGAGCATGCTCACTTCCTTTGATCTTTTTGCTAATGCTGTTTGTTTTTCCTGGACTTTGTTTTCACTTCTATTCATCACTAAGTTCCACCTCAAAAGATTCATCTTCCATAAATTATTTCCTGTTGAAAACTATGGTCACTAGAGATGGGAAAGGGAGAGAGGGGGTAGAAGGAAATTGTGTAATAGACACAAAGAATAGTTATGTTTTGTAATGATGAATATGCTAATAATCCTAATTTTATCATCACATATTGTACACAAATACTGATAGTAAACTCTGTAACCCACAAATACGTATAATCAATTATGTTTCAATAAAAAAATTCCCTGTTGAGTCCCTTCTCAATTACTAGCAATCCTGCCCTGCAATGAAGTCCCTTAGGAAATTAATCATGTCTCTCTTATGGCACCAGTGAGCCTTGGTGCTACTTCCTTGTCTTATTCTGCTACACCCAACTAAGCTCCGGAAATGTTCTGCTGAATATACTCAGTAGAGGGTCTGAATACCTATTTGTGTAATCGTTAGTACCTTCAGTGATTTTTGAGTTAGTAGTCCTTAAAGCTAAATGTGGTATTTTCACACTGTCCATGATCCTGTTCTCTGCTCGTTTATTTATTTTGATCATTTAAACCTTCTTCTGCTATTATTTTAATTTTTAAAAAAAGCTCTTGCAAGATACAACATAAGTTATTCTATATTTAACACTTGAATTCTCTGGCTACTTTTCTTATATAAATTACACAATTCAACAATACTACTTCAGTATAATGAAATAGAAGATGCTTTATGAATTCATTTATTTTAAAACTTCCTAATCTATCTGTGACATTCCTCCTTGAAGAAAAAATTTCTTCAGGTTAAACATAACATAAAAATATAAAATAAAATATAATATATATAAATATAAAATACACCAAAGCTCGAATATTATAGTTAAGTACTTCAAGACTTATTCATTTCGACCATATATATGCACACACATATGTACATATACTCGAATATATATATATATATATATATAAAATCAAGAATATGCACATATACTATTTTAACCTTATTGCAGTGACATATATATCATGTACATAAAACATTAAGACAATCGCTATATGCCAACAAATCTGCTCAAAAAATGTAATAGTTAATGATTAATATGAAGGACTCGTGGGCCAGACTTGGGCTGATTGCCCAACTGGAGTCTCAGTTCATTTATCTGGAAAAAGGAGACCATACCTACCTCCCGGGATTATAGGGAGAATTAAATAAGATAACATATATTAAGGACTTAGGATATTATCTAGCATATAGTTTATACAAAAAATTATATTTTATTAAATAGAAATAGATGACAACAAAAGTAGCATTCTCTACAGCTATTATGATTCTAGAAGTTTCTTTACAGATTTCTTATATATATGCAATACCTATCTATCTACCTATCTGTCTGTACTTCTTAAATGCTTTTTGTTCATTATGGACTCGTAAGTATGACATCATTTCTCCTATTACGTTTATAGACAGAGAGGAAAAGAAAAGGCCTCCTCCCCTCTGCTGCAGCAAAATCTTGGCCAAAGACACGAAGAGCAATAAACAATGTCAAACCTAGGAATAGTATTTAGGAAGCATCCATAAGCACAGCTCATGCTGCAGTTGGGCATTTTTCCCATAGCTGATGGAAGTGAAAGGGGACATTTCAAAAATTCGTTTCATCTCAACCTAAAACCAGAAAAATCCTTTTCCATACAGGCTGAAAAAATGACTGCACATGGTTTATCTGCTTTTCTACCCAGCACTAATTATGTAATTAATTATTATTAATGAGAACTATAATGAATATTTTGAATAACTAAAGAAAAATGTATCAAATGTTTGTTTCACAGTGTGTAATCTAATGAAAAGCAAGAACAAAAAAGTAATGGGGAAAAATGCTGATGAAATAATTTATCCATTAAATAATAAATATTTACTGAACTCTACTGGGGCCTAGGCACTATTCTACATGCTAAAGATATGAGTGAAAAAGATCGGCAAAATAACTAATGTCAAGACAATATTGATTAGAAAAACCATGATATAAGTCCCTGACTCAGAGTCTAATAGTCAAATTCTGTTCCGATTTGATTAACTAACAAACTATTTTAATAAACTATTTTTTATTACATATACTCTGTCAGCATACCCCTAGATGAATTTTAAAATGGCCCTAGAAAATTTAGATACCAAGAGCCTCTTGGAGAGGTTATATGCTATTTCTCCAATATCCAGACAAATTGCAACAGAGCTTATTATTTCCTACTGACAATATATAGAAGACATTTTTCAGCAGTCAAATAATGATTTCATCCTTTTCCAATTCATACAAATATCTCAAAGTTCGAATTTATATACTGAGTTGAGCTGAATGAGTTTGAAGATAGGAAACTGATTCTTACGTGAAATATATGCTGTATGGATTTAACTAGACGGGAAAATACCAAATAGATTTTTTTTCACCAAACATGAAATATTTTCACTTGCTCTGAGTGAAACCTAAAGAGAGAGGATGATCTCAAGGGTTTTACAATATCCAGGAGGAATATTAAGTCCTGTTTGGGATTTCATACATGATTCCATTGAGCATTTTCTGAGGAAAAAATGCAATATAATTTCATGGGTCTCTGAGACTAGCCTACTAGATTTTGTTCAATATCTGAAATAATGAAATTTCCTTTTTTAGAACACACCGATTTATTTTAACGAAGTCATTCTCTTATTCAAAAATCTTATGTGACGCTTCCTACACTCTGGAAGACGGAGGGCAGTGTCATCTGTCCCTTTTCTCCCACAATAACTACCCACAGCAGCAAGGCTCTTAAGAAGTGCTTGTGGAATGAATAAATTAAGGTTCTCATGATTACACATTGCAGCGAAAATTAACCAAGGACAATGCAATAGTCTCCTTCAACTGCTACAAATATTCATACCCACAGGTATACACTCACATACTCATGGTATTTCAGGGTGAGTAGCTGAACATTCATCATTTTTTAAGTATATTTTTTTAAAAAACTAAACTTACTGCATAAAGTATTTGGACTGATAGTGTTGAGGGGAAATGCTATATGGATGGCAAGGAAAGATTTAAAAGGTATTATTGATCTTCTCCTCAGCATGGAAGAAAATGTCTTCCAGTTTTTTAAAGGCAAATTACAAATATAAGTTTTGTTGACATGAATACATGTTAAAGTCAAAGATAATTCTGAAGAATTAAAGTAAAGGTAATATCCATAATCGCCCTCTCGTATCAATATACACACTGATACTAAATTTGAAAATTAGTATTTTTCATGTAAGGCCCAGGATCAATGAATTCAACTGCTTTCATGGCAAAATGAAAGATTATCTTCATATGCTGTCAATTCCAAATAAAGCATATGTAAAATCAGTTCTTTTAATAACTAACAACCTTTGCCTTTAAATATATCCAATGCTTAAGATTAAAACATCAGTGAAGAAGTTACAATATTTTATTCTCAAAACCTAACAATACTGAGTCATCCCTGGGCTTTCATCTCTAGCGTTCATTCTACCTGGAAAAAGCAAGCCATTTCCTTTAACCATTTTAAAAAAATCACTTATCAGTAGGATTCCTTCAGATAAAATCATTACTTAATATATTTCTCTTAAATTGAAATGAATGAATTTTCATTAAGATAAAGAACTTGACGTTTTAAAAATCATTTTTACAAGGATGAACTCCCCCAAAAAGAAAAGCCAGACATATTGATATTTGTTAATAACTTGTAACATAGGCAAAAATTATTTAGACATATTTTAGCCAAAAAAGCCTTGGGTAATGGTATTATCTCCATAGGAATTGTACATGCTATAGACAATGAGCAACGTAAGCTTAAGGATAAAAGACCAACCATAAAGAGATTAATTTAAATAAAAACATCCCAATTCCTCCCTGATTCGCCCTCATTTAAACATCCAAAGAAAACATGTGGTACCTTTTAATTTTCTGAATGAGTGGTTCTCAATCAACGCTTCCTCGGTTAGAGACAACAAGCTGAAGAATCTACTGAAACAAAACAAAAGAAAAAGAATACATATAGAGATTTGGTAACTAAATATCAAAAATCGCAACTCACCAGTAAGCAAATGCATTCTTTAAGTCCAGATAATAAATCTATGCCTTGAGATCTGTAGTACAAAAAAAATGCAGTACTTGAAATTTTAGAAAACTCAATAATGAATTTTAAAGCATTTTTACTCCGAGATCACATAAAGCAGATCCTTTGAAAATCGGATTAAAAATAAAATAAAATAAACCCCAAACCATTACCAGCTCATATGCAGCAATACCACCCAAGTCTAGCCTTTGAGAACTGCTGCAGAACCCTGCTCCAGGAGCATGGTCCCTGGGACTGGCTCTCCGGCTCTCTCACTCCAGACAGACGCAGTCTGCAAGCCACCAGCTCGTGTCTGTGTGTGTCGGGGAAAGGGAAGCTGCAAATTAGAAAAAGTCCCCGCAGTGGCGAAAAGGAAAATAAGGCGAGTGGGAGAGGGAGAGAGAGCTCACTAGCCTCAGAATTTTCGAGAATGATGACAAGCCACTCAGCTCCGCCATCATTCACTGACAATAGGATGCAGCCCTGCCTTACGATTTAGTGGTTTGCCATAGGGGCTTCTGGTACCAAATGCCTGATAGGCATTTTAATTGCTTCCATCCAAGTGTGTCCCCAGGAGTTGAGTCTATAAGCCTATGAATGTCATCATCCGGTCTCCTTTGTGTTAATGCCAGTCACACACACACACATCACACACACACTGTGCTTAGAGAGACAGTCTTCAGGCATATAGGATTACAAACAAGTTAAGCTACGCAAACTGGACATGACTAAACGATAGTTTGTGAGAATTTTATTATCTGCATTAAGGACACCAGAGATTCTTTGATGCTTTGTCATTGGAAGGAATTATAATATTTTTTAAACTATCGCATATTGCTTATTTATATTCCAAAATAAATAACTGTGTTCATTAGAGAAATGCATATGTGTACGTATATTTTCCCATAAAAATTTCAGTCCCCTTGTAACTATGATAATTACGCAGTTGGCAATAATTTTCTTACAAGGGTGAAAGCAAAAAGAAAAAAGATTAGGAAGCCAGGGTTGAAAAGTGATTTCTGTGGGCAATCTATTTTATTCTGTTTACATACAAAGCAAAAGGAGGTGGCTACCAGCTTGAGCACTGGGACATTACAGTCCCTGAGGGCCAAGGCAGGGAATTGAATCTCTGGCATAATCAGTATCCCCTTCATGTTAGCAGCTGAAATTAACAGTTTGCATATCCCTGTTTTACAGTGCCCCTTATGTGGGGAGGTTAAGTGTAGAATAATTCCCTGAACTTATTTCCTCAAGAAAAGGGAAGGAGAAAAATGTTAATAAATAAATTAATTTTCACGGCATTGTTAGCGCCCTGCACCAGTGAATGCAGTGTGTACCAAATGCAGTGTATGCCAAAAGGGCCAGCTGTACGGAAGGTTGCTGGGAGGGAGCGTCACCATGGTTACCGGAAACAGAAAGTAAGGAGAAAAAATAAGGTGATGACAAAGAGGAGGGAACAAGCCTACCGTGGAGGAAATTTAGAGACAGAATGAAATGCTTCATTCTTTTCCTTCTTGAAATAATCATCTCTATCAGTTTTATACTTTTTCTTCAATTCATTGAGATGAATTTGCATTCTCCTTCAGCCACCTTTCTTCCTCATTTTTGGTTCACTAGCTAATTTTGCTTTCATAAATACTCAAATTATGGTTCTTTTGTATGTGCCATTCCTTGTCTGTGTCCATATACCGGATTCAGGGAGACCACTCAGCCTAGTCCACACCCTTCGTTTCATAGGTGAGAAAGCTGAGGCCTGACCAAGGTGAGAAAGAGTCTGACCAAGGTCACAAAACAGAGGCACCAGCGGGTTTCCTGACTCAGTCCCCAGCTTTTCTTCTCTCACCAAGTGACTTTCTTTTCCTCCTCCTTCTCATTCTGTCTGCAAGAAAAACATACTCCAGAAATGTCCTTTGTCTTTGGTTTTATAAACCTCTTATTTGCTAAAGCAGTGATCTTCCTCTTTAAAGCTCATTGAAATCGTTCTGAGGACAAGCTTTGCTTAATATCTGTGCTGGACTGTATTTGAGGTCTGAAGAATCTGTAGTAACTATGTCACTGTTTTTTTCATTGTTTGTTTGTTTCTCTTTTCTTTTTCATTCCCAGTCTGGCAATCAGATGAATCAAGCATGACTGTCCTTTTGTGAACCTATCTTGTTGAGCCTGAACTTAATCGTCATATACTAGGCACTCTATCACC
Source organism: Galeopterus variegatus (assembly GCF_000696425.1). Taxonomy (NCBI): domain Eukaryota; kingdom Metazoa; phylum Chordata; class Mammalia; order Dermoptera; family Cynocephalidae; genus Galeopterus; species Galeopterus variegatus. The sequence goes on along the minus strand of NW_007729806.1, from coordinate 121,785 downwards.
GCTGCTCTCATTCTTTCTGGACAATCACATGGAGTCGGCCTCCCAAGGTTCCTCCTAGGTATAGACAATGTGAACCTTCCTGAGATTACCCAAACAATGAAGCTAGAAAAGTAAAAGCCCAGGTAAAGTTAAAAAAAAAAAAAAATTCACTCATAAACAACCACTGGAGGGTGCCATATTTGTTAGAATCCTTCTGAACTACTGAGGTCAGTAAACATTGTGGCCAGGATTTTGACCTGAATGTTTCACACTACTGAAGTCAGTAAACATTGTGGCTAGGATTTTGACCTGAATGTTTCATTGTTTTTCTTTTCTTTAAAAGGTGTTCTTTCAATATTCAGTTCTTATAACCCATTGCTTTTAGGTTAACTCATCTATAGATAGGGCCAGACTGTTTTTGATGTCTAAAATATAGTTGCTGCCACCACCACCAGCCTCTTTTCCCAGAATGTCAGCTATAGAATGAATAAACCACATTTAAAAAAATATAATTACCACAGGTAATAATCACAAGAGATTTCAGGTCTTAGTTGACCTCTATACACTTGTTAGGGTTCTTCTCCCCCAGAAAATACCCTTTTAAATATGACCTTCCTGTTAAATGTCTATTTTTCTTCCATGATTTTGGACAATAAGGTGATTTTTTTAAAGTGAATGTTTTATTTTAATATATTGTCATCTGTTCACTTTTGAACAGAAAAAAAAAACATGCATGACTGTCATTTTTTGAAACATGAATCATATTTTATCAAGATCTGATAAAGCACACATAATGGTCTTGGCTTCAACATTAATACTCTTTGAGAGTCATTTAATATTTAAAGACACATGGTTCAGTACATGAGAATGAGTTAGTATATTTCTTTTCTTTTCTTTTTTTCCCATTTGTTTCTATATGGAATAAGCATTATATATGTGAAACATAATTACTGTTCTTAGGTATGTCATATTCTAAGAATACCAGATGATAGATAATTGAGAGAATTTCATGAATTTTTAGATCACCATGTTTATGCCGATGAGCCTAAACTGTGGTGCTTTCCTTACCCTTTCTCTCTTTGACAGTATTTTAGACCTCTAGTTGGTTCATAAGTTCCCAGAACCAGCTGTGATGGCAAATCCATATACAGTCGTTCAGACACTTGACAGGTTCTAGGAATGGGAAAAAGAGCGTTTCTTCCTCAGCACAGAAGTAAAGAGAAACCTAACTTTTACACTTCTTTTTCTCACTTTGATGAGATACTATCACTCCGTCCTTTTGTTACATCTGCTTCATCACAGATGTTGATCTTTAAGAATCTCATTTAACTACATTCCTAAATTCAGTTAGCTCACCCCTGCGGCTCCTCTGAAAGATGCTTGCTTTCATTCCCTAAGTATAGGGTCTGCGTATTTGTGTGTCACTCTTCAAACTCTCTAGGACTGAATGTGGAGGTGTATCTTCTTTACCTCCTTGAAGCCTTTGCTCATATTTTATCTTCCCAACCAGGGCTTTCCTGACTACCCTAATGAAAATTACAAACATGTCCCTCCCATAACCCTTTATCCTCCCATCCTTTTTTCCATATTACTTATACCATAGAATTTTCTTTTTTTATTATGTTTACTATTTAATACCTACCTCACCCTGCTAATTCTATGAGGACAGGGATCTTTACATGTTTGCCTGGAACCTACTGGCACTCAAAAATATTTTTAAATGAGTGAAAATGAAAATCACATTAGTGGATGAATTGTGGTGCTTAAACACAAGAAAAGTCTTTTATTCCATATTTCTTTTCCTCTTTGGTATATTCAGTCTTCCTTAGGTATATTGCCTTTTATTTGTACTAAACCACTCATCCCCATGCAATCAATATATTTTGTAATTTCCATTATAGGATATATATTTATTTAAAATAGAGACTTGTCTTCTACTTTCTTTGAATTCTGTAAAGTAACATGTATGGGGCTATCAGCTCTTAAATGCTCAGAAAGAACCTGTTTAGAAAATCGTGCCCTCTGTTGGTGTCTGAATATGCTAAACTTTAATTTTTTGATTTTAAAAAAAATTAGTATAGTTAATTAATTAATATTGCTTCACAGCCAACATATTTTGGAATGCTTTTTTAAAAAAACTGAGTATAATTTTCACTTTTAAAAATTAATAATATAAATAATAATTACACTTTCACCTAGTGCTCTTGAGTTTGAGTTATTCTAAACATAACAGGAGATGTGCATGTATTTTGCAAATTATGATATCCAAATTCACTGAACACTGTTTTGCTATATTTGCTACAGATGACATCTTTTCTTCTAACAAAGTTGGTTTGCACAAAAGTATACTGTTGTCTAGCAGATAAAAAAGAAAGAAAAGTGTCATAATTAGCACATTAGTCTGAATTTATATGAAATGCTAAAATTCTTTTACTTTTTTTCTACCAAGCAGTGATTTCATGTGCTTCAATCTAACACCTAAGGAAGCTATGAAAGGATGCAGAATTGAATAAAGTGAGTTGTACAACATGACTCCCATGTTTATTACATCATTATTCATATTAGCTGAGATACGGAAACAACCTAAGTGTCTATGGCCAGACAAACAGATAAAGAAACTGAAGTATACACACATACACACACGCACACACACACACACACGCACACAATGTAATATTATTCAGCACTAAAAAAGAACAGAATTTTCCCATTTGCCACAATGTGAATGAGCTTGAAGGACGTTATGCTACGTGAAATAAGCCAGACACAGAAAGAAAAATATTGCATGATTTCACCTA
>NW_007729806.1:105535-118765 GCF_000696425.1 Galeopterus variegatus | reverse complement strand
CCTAAGTGTCTATGGCCAGACAAACAGATAAAGAAACTGAAGTATACACACATACACACACACACACACACACACACACGCACACAATGTAATATTATTCAGCACTAAAAAAGAACAGAATTTTCCCATTTGCCACAATGTGAATGAGCTTGAAAGACGTTATGCTACGTGAAATAAGCCAGACACAGAAAGAAAAATATTGCATGATTTCACCTACATATGGGATCTATAAAAAAAATATATCAAATATACAAAGATAGAGAAGAAAATAGTGGTTACCAGGGGCAGCGAGACAGGGAATGGAGAGACGTAGGTCAGAGGATAAAAAGTAGTAGATATGTAGAGATCTAACATACAACATGGGGGCTACAGGTTATAAAATTTTACTGTAAAAAAAAAACCCAAAACACCACATTGTACCCTTTAAATATATACAATTATGATTTATCAATGAAAAATAATAATAAAAAATGTTAAAACATCCATAATAGAAAAATCCATATAAAATAAAATATCCATAAATATAAATAAAATAAAATATAATAAAATATAAAAAATATATAATAAAATATAAATAAAATATCCATATAATAGAATATTACTTGGCAATAAAAAGAATGAAGTATTGATACATGCTACAACATGAATAAAACTCAAAAACATTATACTATGTGAAAGAGGCCAGTAACAAAAGGCCATATATTGTATAATTTCATTTATACAAAATGTCTAGAACAGTCAAATCCATAGAAACAGAAAGTAGGTTAGTGGTTGTCAGAGGCTGGGGGCAGCGACTGCTAATGGGTATGGGTGATGGGATGATGAAAATGATCTGAAATTAGATAATGGTGATAGTTGCACAACTCTGTGAATATACTAAAACTCACCGAATTATATACTTTAAAAAGGCCAATTTCATGCTATGTGAATTATATCTTAAAGCTTTTTAAAAAATTAAATAATTAAGTAATTAAAAAAGTGTCTCAGTCTCTGAGCAGCAAGTGTTCGAATTCCATGCTAATTAATTAAAATATAGGAAGTTTCAAATTCAATCTATGGCACCTTCCAGACTATGACAAATTAATAGAAGCATGGCTCCAAAAGCTCTTGAATTTTTTAAGGCCATGAGGCTCTATGATTCATTTGAGCATCTGAAAATCTTCTAGGAATGTTTGTTGAATTCCTTGACAAATACATTAGTAAGTCTCTAAATCTCAATTAAAAAAAAATCTTTTTTTTTTTTTTAAGGGGAAAGTGTATTAACGTGATGTCATAAATGAAAGGCACATGCTCTAGAGGATCCCTGATCTCATGTGATGAAGAACTAGTCAGGGGTTAAAATACAATTACGAAGCATCAAAATGATAAATACACGTGAATCACTCAATTGATTTTCTTTTGTTTTTCACAATAAAATTTAAAAATTATTAATTGTACACGATCAACAAAGCTGAGCTGCCAATTATAAAAACTAGCATAATCAGTATGTTGAGAAACTCATATAAAGGATTTTGACAGTAGATAATGGACAAATTTATTACTGAGGAACAAAATTTTTCCCCAAAACGTAGAATCCACAAATCATTTGATCCCTGCTCCAAGTCCTTTATGTTATGATTGAAGATAGGCCACATTCATTGGCTTGTTGTATATTTTGATGTTCTATTCAATTTTATTAAGTGTTTTCTGCCACCAAGCTGAACTATTTATTCATTTAAAATTTGAAAATAGATTGATATTGTCCATACCCCAAATCCTATAATTATTTGCCTTACCTTATATTTAACTATGTCTTACACATATAACCCAGTAGGAAGTATTTTAAGACAAAATATCGAGTATCTCCACTAAACTTCGATGAAAAATAAATCAAAAATAAAGTACATTTATAAGGAAGCATAGAGTATACTGACATATAGGTCACTGTGGTCATCTCTGCCATGGTTGTGTGATTCTGATTAGACTTGCAGTGGGAGGATGAATTTATTCTAAGCAAGTAAGGTGAAGAGAGAGAACTTGACCACTTTCTAATTGCTCTTGAATCAGGCTTTAATCCTTCTGAGTCATCATGATCAGAGTTCGGCTTTACAATTTCATTTTAAATCTTAGTGTGGTGATTCTGTCTAAAGATCAGTTATTCTTATCTAAATGCAAGTATAAAATACATTTCAAATTGGTTTTGGATTGTGCACCATTTTGAACCTTAGAAATATTCATATTTCACTGGAAATTTTTGCACAGGTAGTTTTAAAAATAATATACTCTTGTTTTTCTTTATTCCATCAGTTTTTGTTATGCTTATCAAGATGAAGCCAATAAGATGATGTTATTGGAAAGAGAAGTTTTTCTTATTGTCAGCTTTCAAAATAAAGTTTGATTGTACTTTAGTGAAATAGCTAGCTGAAAAGCCATGTTTAGATTTTGTATGCTATTACCATCTAAGCTTAGGAAATGACTGTACCCCAAGTTCTATTCTGCTCACATACTTTCACCAAACTGAACCCAACTTCTTTAAACTTCTTTTATAAAACATTGTCACATGAGCTGCAATTATGAAAAATAATTGTTACTTCAATTCATCAAGTCATACTCTCATTACACTCTAAGAGCTATGTTAAGGGAAAAAAATCTCTCCAGAGATTGAAAAGAAAGTGGTAATAGTAGAAGAACTGGAACTCTCATACACTGCTGGCAGGACAGTCACTTTGGAAAAGTGTTGGGCAGTAGCTAGAAAAGCTAAATGCATATCTACCCTATGACCCAGCAATTCCACTTCTACGTAGATAGTCAAGAGAAATGAGTACATATATCCACCTAAACACACAAAAACATTTTATTAGCTTTATTCATAATAGCATAAAATTGGAAACCACTCAAATCTTCATCATCACTAGAATGAACTGTGGTATATTCATATATGTAGTAGATTAATACACACAGAGAGAAAAGAAAAAAAATATTCTAACATGCAACTACATAGATGAATCTCACAGGCATAATGATGAATGAAAGAAACCAGACTCAAAAGAATACATACCATATTATTCTATGAAGTTCAAGAACAGACAAAACTTATATTCAGAGATAGAAGTTAGGATAGTGTTCAGCTCTGTGGGGAGTAGGATGAGGAATGGTACTGACTGGGAGGAACTATGATGTCTTCTTGGCCTGGGTGGTAGTGACATGGTGGGTGAGGGGGGATAACGGGGGAGGAATTAAGATTTATGCACTCTATTAATGTATGTTGTACCTCAATAATAATAATGATAAATATTATGGTGCCATTGGTTTAGAAGCTCTTTGTTCACAATAAGTTTTAGAATCTGTAGTGAATATAATGCAAAAGGGCTCTCATGTGAGCATACATTTTGCAAACATGCCATGTGACTATGGTGCATAAATGAAGGCCATATGGTGATTAGATGTATGTTAAATAAACAAGTTGTAAGGGAACATTTTCCCTAGTGGGGTGAGGACATTTTATATATATTTTGGGAACATATCAACAAGTGAAAGTATTCGTCTATACCAACACTTACTGAACTACGTAATTATGACAAAAGAGTAAACAGCTAAGATGCTTTCAACACTTCCTTTCACGAAGATCTTTTGCCTGTTGACACCCACCACCGTCACCAATTTATTTCAGAAATCATCTACTTATTCTCTTCCAACCCAAATCTTACACTTCCTTCTTGGCCCATTTAAAGTTCTGCCTTTTTCATAATGGCTTCCAAGACTCCCACAGCACACAATGTTACAAAGCTCTTTCCTTTTACAGAATCACCATGATATTAAAAAAAAAAAAATTCACCATGATACAATAATGTCGGTTACCAAGACTCCCACAGCACACAATGTTACAAAGCTCTTTCCTTTTACAGAATCACCATGATATAAAAAAAAAAAAAATTCACCATGATACAATAATGTCTGTTTTTATATATGGCCTTGGGCTGGTTTTCAGTTGTTCACATTCACTTATTTATTCTAATATTGACCAATTAAAAAAGCATAATACATAATTATGATAAAAATAATTAAGTACCTATAATGTGAAACCCCTTTGAGTTCATTATTTTATTCAACAATTCTGAGAGTTAGGTACCTCTACTTTACATTTGAGAAAATAAGCCCAATTAGGTTTAGTAATGTGCCCCAAGGACACGCAGCTGCTAAGTGGTAGAGTAGAAATTCAATCCCTGGACTTCTCAGCTAATTAGTTTGTAATTCAGCCTAGCACTTATAAGGTATCAGAAGAGGAAAAGATAAATTAAACATAGAACTAAGAATTTTCCATTTACCTTTAAAAGGTGTCAGAAGAGGAAGGGATAAACATAGAATTAAGAATTTTCCATTTTTTGAGACTAGGTAGTTAAAGACAGACTAACTACATAAGGAAGCTGTACATAAGAGATACGATTAAAAGTACAGATATTTAACTTAGAATTATTTCAGATTCCATCCGTTCATATTTAAATAATGTATATGTGTGAACACGGGAATTATGTAGTTGAGGAAGACATAATTTTACTTACTATGTCTATTCCTGGTCTATTCTTGGCAGGGATGTAAAATCACATGAGTGAAATACATGCTCAAATGTTTTTAAAGAACTTCACTGTTTGACAATTTGGGCTTATTATGTTTGTTTTTAAACATCTGTTGAAATTAAACCATATCAGAAGTACAGATGATAATAGTAAAGTACACATCTTAACACAGTTAATCACTACCCTGATTTTATCATATCAAGTTAGAAGTCATCAAATACCATGGTGAAACTTAAATGTTACATCAGAAAACATTGTTCCAGTATCATATTATATAATCTGTGTCTTACATAAATTAACAACTTTTTTATAGTTAAATTTTGGGCGTGTGACACATTTCTTCCAAATCACTATTCTCTCCATCAAGTCTTTCCTTAAATATTACCTTCTCAATAAGGCTTCACCTGACCATCTTGTTTAATATTGCAAACTGCATTTCCCACTCCCAGTTCCATTTGTCCTATTTTGCATGATACCTATCACTTTCTATTATATAATGTACTTATTATATTTATTCTTTATTATCTGTCTCTCACCATTTACTTGTAAGCTTCATGAAGGCAGAACACTTTGCCTGTTTTGTACACTAGAATATCCCAGGTACCTAGAAACTAGCCCTGGTACATAACTGGTATACGATAAATATTCAATAAATATTCACATATGCATGCATGAATGATTGAAATTAAAATATTAAAACTCATATAAAAACCATGAATTACCTCCCCCAAAACTTAACTCTGAACTCCAACAGTTTCAGAAATCATGAGACAAAACACAAGGTGTAAGTATTTCATGTAATTTGGATCTTGATTAACTTTTTAAATACACGAGTTTTAGGTTTTTCATCTTTGGCACTTTTACAGCCATTTTAAGTACATCTCTCCGTTTACTTCACATTTTAAAAAATATTTGTTTATTTAATTTAATAAATATTATTCTAGCAATTTTTCTTATCTGCTTGTGAATCCTTAATTATAACTTGGAAATTTATCTTCCTCTTTCCAGTAACCTAGATATTGATAAAAACTGTTTTCTTTCACTACTGGAGATACAACCAGTCTATAAGCAAACCATATATACAGGAGAAATGGACAAACCATGAAAGAAAGTTGAGAAAATTAGTGTGGAAGATTTTTCAGTAAATAAAATTTTTATTTAGCAGTCAGTCAAGCAGAACCATATTCAGGAGTCATAAATTTCTTGGCTGATCTTCCTGGAAGCAGATAATGAAATTTTATTTTATCAAATGTCTCTACAAGTGGGGCCATTACAATTTAATGGAAGGTTGGATGATGGCACAAAAACAAGTGATATAAAATCAGATGTACACTGCATGACATTAGATTTAAATTCTTGATTTCTTTTAGAAGATTGTTAAAAGGAGTTATTTTGTTCACTGTTTTCAAAACTTTGAAAATTAATTTATCTCAATATTCTAAACATTTGTCATTCCTTCAATCTTCAGCACCTTCATCCAATTGAAGAGCGAGCAGTACTTGAGGGGTCAGCTGGCACCATTTCAATTTGAATTAGGTAGTCTTAACATCCCTAGATTATTCTGAAAAGGTTTAAACTCTGCAAGATCCTACAGTGTTTTCTTTTAGTGTTTAAATTTCCTGTTCAAATCACAAAATATCAACTATGATGGTTTAATAAATGCAATATTAATGATTTCTGAAAATGTACATATTAATTTATTTTGCAAATAGCTGAAATCTACATTCCTAAAATTTATGAAATTCATACTTATTCTTAGGGGACAGTGTCTCCTAGGGTGATGGCCACCAAGAATTACATGTTATTTCTTAGTCCCTCTCTTTCATCTTCCTCTAGTCCTTGTAGCAAGGTTACATCAGAGATGAGAGAAGAGAATTAATTAGTTATGCATGTATTTATTTATAGATATTTTGAATAAAAGTCAAAGCTACCACATACTTTGAACATTTAGAATACATTCACTGGCACATGTAAATGTTCACTAAAATCTTAAGTTCTTGTATTGATTGGAACAAAAGAATATATGTGATGGATATCAAATCCTTTGTGTGAGGAGAAATAGGAACTTTAATGGAGAGTGAGAGGACTCTATTTCTATCAAAATTTTATGTTTCATTCTATCATCAGATCTCTAAGCTACAAAGGATTTTAGGAAAAAGACACATTGGCTTTTAAATTAAAGTTAAATATTACACACGATCAACATCTATATATAAATATTCCTTCTCAACAGTATCATTAAGTTTGCTAGAAAGAGTTCAAGCAGGCAGAATTCTACACGGCAACATCTGAAGTCACATTATACTTATATATCTAAATAAATGGGGAGAGTCAGACAATAAAGAAGAATGACATTCCATAGTTTTGTTTCTAACAGTAAATGTGTATTTGAAGAAGTAAGAGTGTTTTATTTAACATTCACTAACAAGGAACTCAATATTTTCTTCTAGGCATTTTCCTTCTACTTCGACTTATATTTGAAATGGATTACAAAAATATGTTCTTTGCAAAAGTAGCCTTTGTAAGAATCTGGGCAAAGGATTTGTCTGGAAGAAAAATTTCCACATCCTCAGGACCACTAAGTTTTTTTCTTAAACTGGCACACTCTTTTGTTCTGTTTTTTTCCTCACTTTCCCACTCTCTTTGTTTTGCCTACCTCTTTCCAACTTTATTCTCCTTCTTACCCCAAAGTTATGTGGAACATGAACAAGGAAACAGGAAAATATTTAAGGAATCATTTGTCTTTGCTTTCATGTTTTTGTTGATGGCAAACCACAATAGTTTCGCATCCCTTTCTCTTCCTATATTCTCTGGTAGCTCTTTTTACATCAGTATAAATAAATAATATTAATTTGTTTGTGGATTTTGACCTACAAAAAAAAATGGAATGAGAAGTGGGGAGAAAGTATGTTGTTGTTGTGATCATTGTACATAGTACTACAGCGTCGTATGTATTTATTTTGAACCCAGTAGAACTAAAGAAAAAAAGGGAATCCAATGCCCGGCTTACACATATTTTCTACTGAAATGTTGTGAACATATGGATGGCATATTAGAAAAAAGTAGGAGATGCCTCAATGACAGGTTTCTTACCGGGCAAAAAAAGTACTTATAATTTTCTTAAATATTTTTATTTTAGTTTAGAGCTGCACAATAAGATGTATGATTGATTGATTTGAGAGAAGGGGACATGAAGCCTTTGTTAAGAAACATACAAAGAACGCACAAAGGGAAACCTTGAGAGACTGGCACTCATGACATTCAGTTAAAAGCCAAGTGCAATGAAAGAGAAACTTATTTTACAACAGAGAAATCTAAAAAACAAAAAAGGAAGGGGGTTGTGAAGATGATAAAATAGCACAGAAACACTAAGGTTGATTTAGCACTGTTTGTGCCTCACTAGAAAAAGAGAAGTAAATGAAAACTGATGGTGTGTATTAGGAGAGTTAAGAGACTCAGAATCAAAGGAAAAGGAAGAATATGGGATCTGGGTAAAGAAGAATCGGAGGATCAAGAGCTTTGGAACCTAACAGGGTCTCATTTATAAACCACTGAGCCAGTCTAACAGGTGAAGCAGGCTGAGGCACTTGAAAAATCTTATTCAATGGCTGGCATTACTGAATGCCCAGCTGGGTCTGAATGAGAGAAGTTTTAAACAGGGACATTGTTCTAAAGAAGTCTTAATTTTCACGTGCTCTCCAATACAGTCTTATAAAACTTGAACAGCACCAATATTCCTGAGGCACTTGAAAAATCTTATTCAATGGCTGGCATTACTGAATGCCCAGCTGGGTCTGAACGAGAGAAGTTTTAAACAGGGACATTGTTCTAAAGAAGTCTTAATTTTCACGTGCTCTCCAATACAGTCTTATAAAACTTGAACAGCACCAATATTTACCAACCACCTGCAACCAGAATTACTCCAAAATTTGCTAGATACAGCAAGTCCTTGATAGGGAATATTTTAATTTGGATGGTTGGCCCTCTACTCAGTATTTACGTGCATTGATGACATGCAAATCAGTTCAGTGAAGTCTCATCAACAACATAAATTAAGTGCATGTTATCAAAAGAATTATCTTGGAAAGAGAGAATATCGCCCTCAACATATCTATGGCCTGGAGGTGCAGACAGCAGTTGCTGAATGAAGGAGAAAGTAAAACAGACAAAAAGTATTTCATCACTATTGACTCTGGATAGCTGCATTCTTCTTTAGGTGTTTACTTATATAAAAAGTCTTTGCTTAGAATAATTTTCCTTTTAGACATCTGTGTAGTCAGACAAAAGATTCAAAGATAACATTTTGATCAAGTGACCCTGATACTGCACATAAGCAAATAATAGGAGAAAACAACCTTAAACCGAGACCATTGTATTGAGTGCATATTTTATTGAGGATTGATGCTCTCTAGCACAGGACAGATGTTTTGTATTAGTGAAGACAACAGATTTGTGACATTTTGTCTTACTTTCTTACTAACTTAGGTTAGTTAACAAAGAGCTAATGGCCCCAGAGAGAAGGATCACAAATGTAAGAAAACAAAAAAAACTCTGGGTAAAGATGTACCTATGACTGATATTGTTAAGGACTTATAAATCATTTTAACCTAACTTATTTTTAACATTTTAAATATTTATGAATCATTTTTAATATTTTTGACTCTTATTTGACATAATCCTGGAAGTTCTGGTAAGAGCAATTAGGCAGAAGAAAGAAATAAAGGGCATCCAAATTGGAAAGGAGGAAGTCAAATTGTCCCTGTTTACAGACTACATGATCTTTGATATAGAAAAATCTAAAAACTTCACAAAAAAACTCTCAGGACACTCTCAGAACTGATCAACAAATTCAGTAAAGGCTACAAAATCCACATACGAAAATCAGTAGCATTTCTATAAACCAACAATGAACTAGCTGAAGAAGAAATTAAGAAAGAAATCTCATTTACAATAGCTGCCAAAAAATAAAACACCTATGAATATATTTAACCAAGGAGGTGAAAGATCTCTATAATGAAAACTACAAACACCGATGAAAGAAATTAAAGAGGGAGCACATACACACACACCAGAAAAATAGAAGGACATTCCATGTTCATGGATTAGAAGAATTAATATTGTCAAAATGACCATACTACCCAAAGTGATCTACAGATTCAATGTGATCCTTACAAAATACCAATGACACTCTTCACAGAAAAAGGAAAAATAAATCCTAAATTTCATATGGAAACACAAAAGACATTGAATAGCCAAAGCAATCCTGAGCAAAAAGAACAAAGCTGAAGGCATTGATTGATTTCAAAATATACTCCAAAGGTATAATAACCAAAACACCATGACATAAAAACAGACAGAAGGACAATGGACAGAATAGAGAATGTAGAAATAAATCCGTATACCTACAGCCAACTGGACAATGGCACCAAGAACATACACTGGGGAAAGGACAGGCTCATCACTAAATAGTGCTGGGAAAACTGGATATCCACATGCAGAAAAAAAAAAACAAACAAATTAGACCCTTATCTCTTACCATGTACAAAATCAACTCAAAGTGGATTAAAGACTTAAAGACAAGATGTAAAACTATAAAACTACTAGAAGAATACATAGGGGAAATACATTGGTCTGGGCAAAAATGGAGAAGACTTCTAAAGCACAGGCAACAAAAGCAAAAACAGAAAAATGGGATTACATCAAACTAAAAAACTTCCGCACAGCAAAATGATCAACAGAGCAAAGAGGCAACCAGAAGAATAGGAGAAAATATTTGCAAACTATTCATTCAAGTGATTAATATCCAGAATATGCAAGGAGTTTAAACAACTCAACAGCAACAAATAAAAATTGGGCAAATGATCTGAATAGACATTTCTCAAAAGAAGACATACAAATGACTAACAGGTATATGAAAAAATGCTCAACATCACTAATCACCAGGGAAATGCAAATCAAAACCACAGTGAAATATCATCTTACCCCAGTTAGAATGGCTATTATTGAAAAGACAAAAAATAACAAGTGCTGGCAAGGATGTGGAGAAAAGGGAACTCTTATACATTGTCAGTGGGCATGTAAATCAGTACAGCCACTATGGAAAACTGTAAGGAGGTTCTTCAAAAAACTATAAATAGAACTACTATATGATCCAGCAATCCCACTACTGGTTATTTATCCAAACAAAAGGAAATTAGTATAACAAAGAGATATTAGCACTCTCATGTTTATCACAACACTGTTTACAATAGCCAAGATATGAAATCAACCTAGGTGTCCATCAACACATGAATGGATAAAGCCAATGTGTACACATGCAGTGTGAAATACTACTCAGGCATGAAAAAGAATGAAATCTTGTCACTTCCAGCAACATGGATGAGCCTGAAAGATGTTGTGTTAAGTGAAATAAGTCAGGCTCAGAAAGATAAATACCACATGGTCTCACACATGTGAGGGAGCTAAAAAAAATAAGTTGAACTTTTAGAAGTAGAGAGTACAGTTGTGGTGAGTAGAAACTAGAAAAGGGAGGGGAGAGGGAGAAAAGAAAGAGCTTGGTTAATGGATGACACAAAATTACAGCTAGATAGGAAAAATAAGTTCTAGTAGTGTACAGTAGTGCTAGGCATCTACAATTAATGGGAATTTATTATATGTTCTCGAATGGATAGAAAAGAGGAGCTCAGATGTTCTCATCACAAAGAAATGACAAATTATTGCAATAATCAATATGCTAACTATGCTGATTTGACCATCACACATTATATACGTGTATTGAAATACAACTATACCCCATAAATATGTACAATCAATGTGTTTTAATTAAAAATAAAGAAATCCCTTTATATATATATATATGTATAAAAACTTACAAATCATGGCCAGAAATAGCTGACCAAATGAAATACAAATACAACTCATTCTGTAATGCAGCTTAAAGACATTTTCCATTGAGTTTGCAGTTCCTCCCAATGCATGTTATCCAGCCAGTGTAAAACACCATCGATGAAAAAGAGTTTTCAAAGTCTGGGTTTAAGGGGAGATTAAATAAGGCCTGATCACAAATGCACCAGCCGAGTGGTGCACCTGTGTGAAGTGGTTGAACTTGGTGTTTAAGCTGGTGGAAGTTAAAGACAACTGAGGTGTTCACAGCAAGGGGCCTAGAAAAGTGAAGGTGGGAGAAGGAGCCCTGGAGTCCTGCAGTCCTGTGCAGCTGTTAGAAGCTCTGAACTAGGGGAGCATACAACCGTATTGAGTGCAAAAGGCGTAAACAGAATGACATCTCTGCAAAGGACAGATCTACATCAAACATATTGCAGCGAGGGCATGTGAGAGAGGGGAATGGTAATGGAGCCCAGAGATCAAAGGAAAAAGTTAACATAACATAAAGCAGGAAAAAGGGACTTTCATGGTCTGATGGTCATGTGCCAAAAAACTGAGCATTAGGAGGAGCTCACATCTTTGCACTTGTGGTTCGAAACAACAACAACAGGTTATGAAGTGAGACCCTGCTGTCCCCCCCGCCAGCACCATCTATGGGGAGGAGACTGTGACACTGGAGATGGTGGCTGTGGCTCATATCTTTTCTTCTGGACTTTACCAAGAAAATTCTGGGCCTCACCTCTGTGTGATTTGATTCAGAAGTCTAGAGATGGCCCATGAGTCTGCTACGTAAGAGGGTACTTCACAAAGTTTGTGGAAAAAAATTATTGAAAGATAATATGAATCATGCCATGAACTTTTTTTTTTTCCTTTTTTTTGTCTTTTTTCGTGTCTGGCAACGGATCGCAACCCTCAGTGTCGCACCCACACCGGACCAGGACCGGCAATGGGATTGCAACCCTCGGTGTTGCGCCCACACCTCGCTCAGCCAGTGAGCGGGAACTGGTCTGTATGTGGGATCCGAACCCTCGGCGGGAGCGCGCCGCCGCGCTCCCAAGCGGTGCACTGTAGCAGTGCGCCACCGGGCCGGCCCATGCCATGAACTTTTTGAAGATCCCCCTCCCTCTATTTATTAAGCACTCCAGGTGATTCTTGCTCCACTGGTTCAAGGAACACAGTCTGAAAAACACTAGCACAGAGGATTCAAAATAACTGGGATAATTTAAGTCGTCACCAAATGCATCTTGTGCCAATGAAACCAACAGGAGGTTTCAAAAGCCAAAGTACAGGGGTCAAACTATGTATGAGTATGAACTCATATCAAGAACAAAGTACAGAATATTACATCAATGTCTTCTACACCTAAAGGTTATATTGAAATTAGAAATTCATTTTTTTAAAATTTGTTTATTGAATCAAAATCGATTATACATATTTTGGGGGTTGAACATTGAGATATGTTGATTAAATCAATAGTACTAGTATATATATTGTTACAAATCGTAATTATTCTTTATGCCCCTTGTCCAACCTCTCCCCTTCTCCCATCCCCCCTCCCCCCTCTAATTGCCCTAGATTCCTTCTCTCCTTCTGAAAGAATAATGGTTACTCTGTTAACTTGTTGCCTAGATGATCTGTCCAATGCTGTGATCAGGTCCCTGAATATTATCATAGAGCAGATGCTTCTTCTGTCACTCTGAAATGAGTTTTATTGAAAGAGATATCCTCTTCTTTTCTTTGTCTCTGCTGGTGACTCTTCTTGTGTGAATACACTCCAGTGCTTGGTGGACCATCA